>NW_022196911.1:26753846-26774730 GCF_008632895.1 Mastomys coucha
CAATGGCCAGGGTGGATACATTCAGGATGACCACTCCATTACCAGTGACCAGGGTGGATACACTCAGGATGACCACTCCATTACCAGTGACCAGGGTGGGAAGACTGTGAGCCTTCTCCCTATGAGGATAGAGACCTCAATGGTCACATGGTCACTGGGTTACAAGGAGGGATAAGAAATGGAATCTCTATGGGCATGTTCAGTGCCACTAGCTATGTCACCATCCGCCTGGGGTGAGGCTCGCCCAGTCTGCTGAGATGGTTTGGATTGCCATGCTAGGATTCACCCTGTCATGACTTGTGCCAACACAGCCCCCACTCAGGACTCAGTTTACCTTTACTGAGATGTTCCTACTTCTCCATGTGCCTAGGCTCAACAGCCCTTCCCTATACATGGATCCTGAGACTTCCTCTATTTCAGCTCTTACCTTATATTATTATAGGATGTGTCCCTAGTTCCAATACATCCTTACAAGCATAGTTTGTTTGGCCCATACAGTATCAAAAAAAAAAAAAAAAAGAAAAAGAAAAAAAAGAAAAAGAAAAAGGAGGCACAAACTTCCAACCATGAGCTGCGGAGATAACCCAGTCTGCAATGTGTCTGCCTTGCAAGCATGAATGCTGAATCCCTAGAATCCACGTTAAAAAGGCCAAGTGTGAATGATGTTTAGTTCCAGAGTTGGAAAAGGAGAAACAGACTGTTGGGGCTTTCTGCCCAGCCTCATTGAAAGAACAAGCTCCAGACTAGTGAGAAAGAGTGTCTCAAAAAAAAAAAAAAAAAAAAAAAACCCACAGATGGGAGCTGGCAAGGTGGCAAGGTGGCCCTAGCTAACGGTCCTTGCTGTTCAAGCCTGACATTCTGGGTTTGATCCCCGAGTCCATGTAAATGTGGAAGAGAGAACCAACTCCAGAAAACTGCCCTCGTATCTCCACATGTATGCCACGGCATGAATACTCAACATGTATCCATATATTAATAATAAATTTAAAATGTTTAGCCAGGTAGTAGTGACACACATGTTTAATCCCAGCACTTAAGAGGCAGAAACAGTTGGATCTCTGAGTTTGAGGCCAGCCTGGTCTACAGAGTGAGTTCCAGGACAGCCAAGGCTACACAAAGAAACCCTGCCTTGAAAAATCAAAACAAACAAAAAAAAATTGTAAAGGTGAATGGTACTTAAGGAATGACACCCAGAGTTGACTTTTTGTGCAAATGTACTCCTCTTGTGTACCTTCACAAGCATGTGCATGCACATGTGTGCACACACACACACACACACACAGCAGATATATGACTCAGAATCCTAAGGTAAATAAACCCCAGAGTCACTCTGGCCTAATAACAGTCAACTGAGGCTAAGTAGCTCACCAACCCTGGACAGCATGAGCACTCCATTCACATGGCATCCGCTGCCCTCTAGCACCTCACACCCCATCCACCTCATGTTCCTGCTGTCTTCCTGGTCCCAATAGCTCTCCTCTTGACCAGGCTTTCTTCAGAGCAGGGTGGGTCTCCCTGGGTGCACTTGGCACACAGTGGACGAGCAGAAGCACTGAGAATGCGAACTGTAGCTGTTGTGGCAAGAACCAAGGTTTCTAAAGAGAGGCTTGGATATCAAGCTAGTGAAACAATGGTCCCCAAGAATTGGTCCCCTGGGAATCTCCGTCTGGATGAAGGAAGAAGCTGAAGATCATCAGTGCTGGCTAGAGGGGGAGCTGATTTCCTGGGAGAGATTTCACTCAGTTCTGATAGGTGACAGAGCATTTTACACAACCAGAGATAAGACAGTGAAGGGCCATGATAGGTGGGACCCTACTTGTCCAGGATTTCATACCTTTCACCCTCTGTTTAAGCCCTAGCTTCTTGTCAGGACCCCAAAGATGGACTTGGTAGTGGCCAGTCACGGTCCCTCTTCTAATGTGGCCACTCTTGCCTGTCTGTTTGACCTTGGGCCTATTGAGGACCAGAGGCTGAGCCAGCATGTTAGGGCTGCCAGGGCCCAGGCTCTGACTCTGACAACTCTGGTAACAACCAGACTTCTGGGCTGGAAGGAATTTTCCAGACAAACACTAGCCCGGCAGAAGAATCCCAAAGAAGTATGGAAGCCACTTCACTGCTCACAAAAGGGTCCCACATGGAAGGCAGCTGATGTTGAGGAGATACCACAGGTGATAGACTGGGACCCTTCGCTGTCCGAAGAACTTAGAGGTGAAACTTGGGACCCTTACCAGCCTAAGGTTCACCTCCATGGTGGAAAAGCCATTGAGGAAATGTAACAGGACCTAACGGGCCAGGTTCATCTGGGGCCATGGAGTTGAGGCTCCCATTTCAGGTGCTGATTTCTTGAGCTGCAGCATGGACAGCCTGCCCCGGCCTTATCTCGTGCTGTGGAAAACAAGGCAGTGACTGTTTCCTGTAGTTTTCTGAGCAGGATCTAGTCCCATCCATCCTTCAGGTGATGCCTCTGGGTAGCGCCCTGCCTTTCCTGTCTGGAGAGTAATGATGCCAGATTGCTTTCTGACACAGAGATAGGCCTTATTTTCTATCACAGATAGGGGAATAGTGGAAGAAAGACCTTCTAAAATGCCTACACATCCTCTGATCAAGTGGGGAGGGCGGGGAGTGGGGGGGTGGAAAATGAAGGGAATAGGATAGGAGGCCTGGCAGCCTCGGGAACCCGGCCAAGAAAGAGCAATGGGCTGGAGCCTGGCATTTGTCTAGTGACCTCTTATGGTATTGCTGAGTCATGGGGCCTTTTGTAATACAGAACTGGGAGGGACCCATTCTCAGAAACCCTCCATCCCTCTCTGTCCAAGCCCTGGGCATTTGCTTTTCACTAACATCTGACTGATGTCATCATTTCGATTTAGTAAACAGGCCGCTTCCAGGCCAAGGTGATGGCGACCTCTGACAGCACAAACTGCCTCAGCGGACTCTTTCATGGGGTGAGGCTTCTCTTTCCCACTGCCACCCCTTTAGTTAGCACTGACAGTAAGAGCTAAGGCAGGGCAGACAAGTGAGACAGACAGCGAGCGGGAAGTGAAAAAGAAATAAGGGGGAAACGGGGTAGAGGGAGGACTCAGAGGTGCTCAGAACAGAGTCACAGGGCTGCCAGGGAGCTACAGGAGCCAGCCCCAGCTAATAATAGACCTATGCACTGGAGATGTGCTGCCAGCATTTCTGATACCCACTAAGGATCTCCAGTGAGAAGCAATTTGGAAGCTCTGTGTATAAGTTTGAAGGGGGCGGGAGCGGCTCTAGGGCTCGAGTCCGTGCCACAATGCAAACCAGTCCTGGGTGGTTCTTTTACCAGATTTGTTAGAGGCAGAGCCGATAGCATGCTGGTGTCAGCCATCCATCCTCAAGAGGTCATACTGAAAGACAGAGAAAAGAGATTTTGCCAGTGTTGGAGGAGAAACAAAGAGTCCCATGGACCCCCTCCATCCCCGAGTCCTATCGCTGGGGTCCTGACGTAAGGCTTTGGTTGTAATGGAGGCAAGAGGGGGATCCGTACTTCAGTGGTCAAGTGAGAGTCTGCCAATCATCATACGTCATCGCCTCTTCTCTGGTCTTTCAAAAGAGTCTGACAAATATTCAGACCTGTATGAACTTTCTTTCTGAGAGCCGAATTCCCCCACTGGCATGCACCATGCTTCCTTCTTCCAGGCTGAGGCTCCTGGGGAAATTCTAATTTCCTGGGGACCACTGTTGCAATAGTCTGGTATGCAAAGGGGGAGTTACTTTAGAATAATCACTAACATCCATTCCCGCCAGACCAGAGACCCTGCTGGGCTCATCTCTAAAACTAGGCTGCCTAGTGACCTGGCACGGTTGTTTCAGGCTAAAAGAACAAGATTAAAAATTGTCATCTTTTACCTTAACGCAGCTTAAATAATCACCAAACCCCAATGACAGTCTGCTCCTGGAGAACAGTGTTAAAGTTGTAGGTTCATGTCCCTGCCACACAGTGGGAAATGGGGGAAAAATATTAAAAAGCCACCCAGCTCTTTCCAAGCCTCAGAGCAGAGTTTAAGTGCTTCCTGTCCCCACAGCGTAACCAGCTATTAGGGGGATGCCAGGGTTCTGGCAACCCCCAATAAGAGCATCAGCCAGCACCAGTCTGCTGAGGAAACCTGAAGCAGAAAGGGGGATTTACTCAATGTAGCCACATGGGGAGAAGAGAGGAAAAGGCGACTGGTAGCCTTGGAAGATCCCCAGGTAGACACCAGCAGGCCTGCAGGTGGTTAGGCATAGCCCCATCCCTTCCAACCAGTAGCTCCTAAAAACAGAAGCTGAAGTTCAGGATGCTTGTTTGTTGGGCCCTGAGATTCTAATGTCTGTTACCATTGCAGAAACAGATAGGGAGACAGAGGTAGGAAATTCTTCTACTTGAAGAGAACAGAGCCCAGCAGAGAGGTCCCAGCAGAATCAAGATTAACAATGTAAGGAGAACCTAGTGGCAGAGAGCGTGTCCCAGCCTGTAACAAAACCAAGCCCGCAGCCTCTAAAAGCAAGAAGAGAAGAGTGTTCATGTGCATGTGGCTCTGCTCATAAAGGGCTCTCCTAGATGCCAGCCTTCCTGAGCTCGCCTGCACTTCCGCTCCCTCTCAGGAGCGCCTTTTGCTGTGTTAATAGACTATCGTTACCCATGAGTCCCCAGTTCAGGTCTTTGTTCTGGGACACAAGATCCAGGAGATGGCATCTGGACCCCAGTATGTACCTAGAACGCAGGCTTGGGGAAATGGGATGGAGATGTCTGTCTCTGTCAGTGCATGGACCTGCCTCTAAGATACTGGTCACTCTCAGAGGCCAAACTCTACAGCCTGAGGAAATCAAACCAAGCTCCCTCAAAGCCCCTGTAGCTCTCTTGTGCTATGCTATGGCTTCACAGCCCCTGATTTACCCAGTACCTGGCTCCTCTGTACCTGGCTCCTCGACTTGTCACTTAGGCTGTCCCAGACTAAATCACATGCTGTGGAATGTCCTGCCACCTCATGAGAGGATAGGAGCTGACTATTATAACCCAAAACTTAACAAGCACCACAATAAACTACTTGGTTTATTGTGCCACCTCAAACTGCACTGTTCTCTTCATTTTTAAAATCTATGTCTGAAGTCCAAAGCTCTTCCACAGAGTCTTATGTGAAGTTGCTTCCTGCCAAGGTCCCAGCAGTTATTCCCAATACAGCAAGCTTTCCCTCCATGGTTTGAGCTTCCCTACTGTTCACACTTCACATAGACATACAGCCCTTGACTGGACAGCAATTAAGTCCCTGTTCACCTATGACTGTGACATTCTATGTTCAATGCAGCTCTCTCTCTCTCTCAATCTCTTTCTCTCTCTCTCTCTCTCTCTCTCTCTCTCTCTCTCTCTCTCTCTCTCTCTCTCTCTCTAAAAGTCTGTCCACCTCAATGAATAGCTATAGTTAAAGTAGCCATTCTAGAGCATCACGTGGAATTTTACACTTTCACTATCAGTTATATTTTTATGCACTGGTCCATCACATTAAAAAAAGCACTGAAAAAAATCAATGACAGAGTTAAAACCAGAAAAACAATAGGTGTGTAGCCTCTTTTGTAACTCCTGTGTCTGTTACCTAGAGGAAGGAATCTGTGGGTATCCTTACCCATAGGCATATGTTGCATCTTGTGGCTTAAGTTCATTGATTACAGACTGTGATCTTTCAGTGTTTAAAGGGTGAAGAATGTCCTTTTGCAAACAGATGTAAGGTGGGTTTATGAAGTTGTTCTTTGGATTTAGGAAGGAGAGTTACAAGCTCAAGGTTACAGGATATTCCAACTCAAGTATGCACAGTCCAGTCGTCGGCTGTAACGTCACTGAGGTGTCCTTAGGGAAGCGTATGCCACCTCTACAGGCAGATCAGGCTTCATCAGTGGAGTTTCCTGACTCTGTCAGCAATGAAAACAAACCATTTTCTAAGGCCTAGGGCTCTTCCCTCCCATGCCCCCGTACTCTGCCATTCTGGCCTGCTTTGGTCTCTGCACACAAACCCCCTCTGTCCATCAACTCACCTCTAGATTCTGGCAGTACTGAGGACATGGTAAACACTATGTAAATAAATGGTAGGCTGCCCAGCTTAGCAAATCGGCTTTTCCTAAGTAAGTTCATTCGGCACTTGGTAAATCCATGGATACAGAGCTCACGTAATTGATGCTCACTCTGCAACTCTGTGAAATGTGTTGGGAGGAAGTGTCTGACTTACTTTGGTTTTTGTTGTTGTCTTGTTTTGGTTGTTTTTGTTTTGTTTGTTTGTTTGTTTGTTTGTTTTTTTGGTTTTTCGAGACAGGGTTTCTCTGTATAGCCGTGGCTGTCCTGGAGCTCACCCTGTAGAGCAGGCTGGCCTCGAACTCAGAAATCCACCTGCCTCTGCCTCCCAAGTGCTGGGATTAAAGGCGTGCGCCACCACGCCCGGCTTGTTTGTTTGTTTTTGTATGAGTGCTTTGTCGTCATTGTATGCCTGGCCACCATGTATGTGCAGTACTCATGGAGGTCAGAAGAAGCCATTGGATCCTCTGGAATTGGAGTCACAGATGATAGTGAGCCCCCGTGTGGGTGCTGCTCTCTGGAGGAGTAGCCGGCTCTCTTAACCACAGAGCCATCGCTCCAGCCCCTTGACGCATTTTACCTTCATCTGTGATGATTTATGTAGACTTGGGTGTCAAGCCCATGGTCTGAGGTCCAGAGCATACCTAAAACCAGGCATGGGCACTGTGCTTTTTGCCTTACAAACCACACCCTGTTGTAAGCAGCCATGTGACCTTTCACCCTCTAAGTGGACACTGCAGAGGAGTTTGCTCTGACTGAATACCATGCTCTGATGTCACTGGCTGGTCCCTACCGGGGCTGTTTAGCACTCAAGGAATGAGACCCGTGACACAGATCAAAGTGCTTTCTCAGACCTGCCTAGCAAACTCTGCTTGGATGTGTTTGTCAGTCCCTCACAGCTGACTCTCCGTGATCAGAACAAGCAAAGGCTCAAGAGCCATTTCTCCTCCATTTTCCACATACATACATAGATCTCTCCTTGCTGTTTTAGACCAACTTGTAGTATTTTACACTTTTCCTAACAGGCTTATGGGTATACTGGAGTAGCTGATGCTAATGGAGAAATTTTTTTTTTCTTCTTCACAACACACTAGTAAGTTCTGTCCTGTAAGAGAAATTCAGCCTACACAGTTAACACAGACTACCGCAGGCCCTGATGAGAGTGGCCACTGGGCAGTCTGGTATTGCTGCCTGTAAAATATGCAAGCATTCAGATGCAGGAGAGCATTCTTGGGCTGCAACAGAGATCCTTAGGACAGGACAGCAACCTCCATCCTTGTAAGTGGCCGCTCCTGGTGGTCTAGTGTTCGAGCGCCTCTGGTGTAGCAACAGTGTCTTAGAGAAGGAAGCCTGGGTTCTTTCATGGACCATGCCTTCTGTCTTTGAAAGATACAGTGATGACTTGCAGTAGCTTCCCACAATTTGTCCCACCTCCTCTAATCATCTCCCTACCAAGAAACCAGAGACCTTCAAACAAGGCAGCTCAGTCCCTCTCTTACCTCTAATGCTATCACAGAATGTTTCAACTAACATTTTCTCTTCACTTCATCTCCACTGCTGCCCCTCACTAACTAACCCCTTCCAGCTTCCATGCCATTCCTAAAGGAACCACAGGCCCTGGTCCCAGGAGGGCTTGCTTAAAAGACTTCTCAGGGAAGCCCTCCAGCCTTTTGCTTTCATGTTATTTTGGTCCCATTTTTTATCTGAGGATCTATGAGCTCTCAGGACCTTCTCATCCACGAATGTCCCTTCCCTTGCAGGAAAGCTCAGGCCACTGACCTGCCTCCCTTCCCTTGCAGGAAAGCTCAGGCCACTGACCTGCCTCGTGCATGTACAATCTACCAAGCCTGGATTCCTCTCCAGTGGCCCCCAGTCTAGAATTACAGCCAGGGCACCAGCCTGCTTCTGAAACAAGTGTTAGCATTTTGCTCACAGCAGCTCTGGAAATTAGACGCTATCCCCAAACCTCGTGATTCAGTCAGCAGCATGAGAAGGCTGGGTCAGGAACACAGGGCTCTCCTTTCTTCTGAGAGATAGCAGTGTTCCAAAGACTGGGGCCACTGAGAAGAGCTGAGTGGCAGGCCTGAGAACTGACCCGCATGCTGGAAGCCGACCCTTCCCGGTACCATGCCAACTGTGACATTTAACAAACTAGGCAATCGCCCAGCTTTGGAAAGGAGGTGCCACCTAGCTCTGGGATTGTTATGTAGCTAGTGCTGGGATGGAACTGGATTTCCCTTTTCAGAACAAAGACAAACACACTCCTCTGGGAAGCCCATCCTGGGAGAGGCTGCATGTATCAGAGGCCCCACTTCCGTGCCAAGTATTCAAAGCCCGTGGCCTGGCCTGCTTGCTTCAGCAGTTCCTGGCAGAAAACACGGGCATTCTCCAGCTTTGAAATTTAATTGCCTACCATAGCCATGAAGCCCATTTCCAAGGCAGAAAAAGAAAATTGAAAGGAAAAAAAAGAATAAGAAAAAAGAAAAGCCACATGAGTTGTAGGAGACGTTCTCACGGAAGCAGCTAAGATGAGCTGGCTGCAGTGTTTGACCGTCAGGCTTTGGGGGAGGCCAGTGTTTTATAAACCAGTCCTAGAAGCTGGCGTTCAGAAGAGGAAGAGCAACAAAGACAGCTCTGTCAGCAACGAGAAAATGGAAGTCATGGGCAAAACCAGAAAACGCGGTCTGCTGGAGTCTTCGTGATCCGCAGGATAATTGTGCCCAGCTCGCATGCCCAGGAGTGGATGCTGAAGGCTGTGCCAGAGTCAGGTGGACTCATGGATTTATTACTGTTCTCATTTCTAAACAATGAGCTTGTCATAACCTCTTTCCTGTGCCCAAGTTTTTGGTTTTTTTGTTTGTTTGTTTGTTTGTTTTTAAAGCTTCTCTTTGTCTCCCTCAGACAAATGCAGCTTCTCAATAAGCCTCTCCTGCAGATAGACCTCTTAGTGTAGACTGGTCCACTCTGGGTGAGCCTGTGTTTCTCTTGCTTAAAGAGAGCAATTTCTTAAAGAAAGGATGGTGGAGGGGTGGAGGGCAAAGCCACTCGTTGCCCCTTGTTTCTCATATTGGTGCCTCAGTTTCAGCCTTGGCTTCAGGAAATATGGTAGGACTTAGCCAAGAGGACAAGGATCCCAGGTTCTATACCACAGTAAGTGTTTAGACTCTCGGGGGGGGGGGGCAGACAAGTTGTCATGCATCCATCTACAAGAATTTCTTAGATCTTTGACAATTTTAGGAGTTTATCTGGCAAAAGGACCCTGTCCGCTAACATGTCACGCTCAATGGCAATAAACAAGTTAGGAGACTTGGCCACTATGGCAGACTAGAAGTCAGCAGGCTTCATTTGTGGGGGTGGGGGGAGCTTGAAATGAGGAATGAGATCTTAAAATGATATAAAGTAAAAACGAGCCTTGAGATTCTTTTTGTTGTTGGTGGCGGTGGTTTGTTTTTAAGATGAATCTTTTCTCAAAAAGTCCACAGTTGTGTAAAGTGCTGGCAGCCAGCACTTTCCTTCTATGCAGACATAGAAGGACATATTGTAAGCCCACCATGGCGGGGATGGGGAAGCACAAAGGACACACAAACCCCCACATCCGGCTCTCAGAATACTGAGATAGTGGAGCCCAGGAAATTAAAATTTCCCTAGGAGCCTCAGGCTGGGAAAAGAAAAAGGCTGAGGGGTCCCCAGAAGGACATTTCACTCAGTGCTGACAAGCTTCAGACTGCCTGGGAGTAGGCAAGATGGAGCAGAGAAAAGGAAGATTCAGTGATGGCTGGACCAGACCTTCACCAGGGCTGCTCAGTTATTGAAGTCTCTGCTCTTTGTTTAAACTAATACTTTATCTCAAGACCACAAAGATGGACTTGGGGAGAGGGGGCACTTGACACTCACCCTCTTCCCCCTAAAGTTTCCACTGGAAACAAACAAACAAACAAACACTTGTTTTTGACTGTTGCTTGTTTTCTGAGGGCTGGTCACTGGGCTCGATGTGAGAGCTACAGGGGCCCAGACTGTTCCTAGCTGCTCCAGACACAGTGGTAGCTATTTGGTAGACATTAAGACATGTAGTCTGAGGGAACCTCAGGCCTGTCTTAGTAATTCTACTCCTTGTCTGAGTTCTGGCTACCACCTTTGTTTTACCAGTGGGCTTAGCCACCGACCGCCTAAGTAACCCAAGGACCAGCCCTCCTAGTGGGGTCCAGGTCAAATGAAACCAGGGAAGAAAGAGGGGAGGAGGAGGAGAGAAAGAGAAGAAACTGTTGTTTTACAATCAGTCTTTCATTTTTAGTCCTTGCTGTACCCCACTCTGTGCCAACCCGTGCTAGGCACCAGAAAGACACCTGTGGGTGAAGTGTCCCTCCACCGAGAGTCTTTCAGAGCTTCCGGGATGGTGTTGACCACTAAAACATACCACTCAGTGCAAGGAGAGCGGGAGAGCTGGAGACCCAGGTTCCAGCAGGGGTGCTGGGAATGGGGGAGCTTGGGCACAAGCCTTAATGACTTGGGCACTTCTATGTGCTTGGTCCCTGGAAGAATTTTATGAGTCACCTAATTCCTCATGCAAACCCAATCGAGCAGGAGCTGCTCTAACCTCATCTAGGCTCAGGGTGACAGGCTTTCCCAGGAACCCAGAATCCATAGCCCTGCTGCGTACAGCAGTGTTGCCCCACTGGAGACCGTGGCTATCTCAGTTGTATTTCTATTGTGGTGATAAAACACCTAGACTAAGGCAACTTACAGGAGGAAGGGTTTGCTCTGGGCTTGTGGTTCCAGAAGGTTAGTGTGCATCATGGCAAAGAGAAGGCACGGCAACAGAAGTAGCTAAGAGCTCATATCTCAGACTGCAAGCAGGAGGCAGAGAGCATACTGGGAATGGCACGAGGCTTTTCAAACCTCAAAGCCCACTCCCATTGACTTACTTCTTCCAGCAAGGTCACACCTCCTAATCCTTCCCAAACAGTTCCACCCACTGGTGATCAAGCATTGGAACATATGAGCCTATGGGGGCCATTCTCATCCTATGTACCAGTGTGTGCATGGGCCAGGCTAGCCTAACTACTCGGCTCTTGTCCCCTTTCTGAGTCAGGTTTGTGCCTTTACTCATGGATGCAGAATGAATGGATGGATCACCTGTCTAATTCATGCCTTCTCTCAAGTATACACACATATACACAGATGCACAAAGGAAGTCGTATATTCTCATGTTTCCATTCCCACAGTGCATAAGCAAGGACCTCCTTCAACTAAGCTCTCTCCTATTCATATTCTCTCATGGTGTCTCATACTTTTATACATACCTAGACCCTCACACATTCCCACTCACTCCCACACACCCTCATACACTCTCACACACTCTCACACACTCCCACATACTCCCACATACTCCCACACACTCATACACACCCTCACACACACCTTCACACACTCCCACTCACCCTCACACATTCATATATATTCACATATTTCCACATGCTCACACATTTCCACACATTCCCACACACTCACACATACTCATACACATTCTCACACACTCACATATACTCACACACACATTACTACACATTCACACATACACATATTCACACACCTTCCCACGCACTCACACATATTGAAACACATTCACACACACTCACACATACACACATTCACACTCACCCATACTCACACACTGACACACACTCACACACACACACACACACACTCTAATATTCCCATGCACCCCCATTCTCACATATTTTCTTACACTTACACATCCCCACACATACACATTTCCCACATTTCCACTGTATACATTATCTCTATGCTCTCTCTATGTTCTCTCTCTGTGTCACACACACACACAAACACACACACACACACAAAGAGAGAGAGAAGAGAGAAAGACACAGAGAGAGAGGCACACTTACGCCCCCACTTCTTAGCACTTTGTTCCCAGATGCTTGGGTGACTCTCACACTCAAGCCCTGCAAGCTTTGGCATCTCTTTCCCTTCCAGTCTAAATGCCCCATCAGGATGTCAGCCCTGCAAGCTTTGCCATCTCTTTCCCTCCCAGTCAAAATGCCCCATCAGGATGTCAGCCTGCCCTTTCCTTTCATGTGTCCAAATGGGGTTTGACTTGGTCCTTGAGTTCATGAAGTGTTTGGTCAAAAACAAAGGCATTGAACTTGTAGTGTGGAAAGCTGACTGCTGGCAGAAGGGCTTTGGGATATGGAATCCTCTCCCCTTGCCCTCTGTGATGCCTGCTTTCGGTATCTCTCATCCAGGACTCCCTGACTCAGGGGTACCACCAGCTCCAGGTACTTAAGCCAGACACTGACAGGTCCCAGAGCTGCCCACTCATTCTCTGAAACTACACTAGCTTCTTTTAATATAGTTAGGGCCACCCATATCTCAGCCCATCTTTGCTGCTGGCACATGCCTTCTCTCTAGGCCTGCTGTCATAGCCTCCCACTGTCCCTGCATAAACCAGAGTGTGCCTACCTTTATATTCTCTAGTAGGGAAGCCTGTGAGAGCTTTTGTTACAGGGATGCCCTAACAGATATGACCACTCAGAAAACAGTGTATAGCCAAGTGAAAATTTTTACTCCAGCTGATTGAGACTATACAAAGGTATTTAGGGCCCAAATGTAAAGCCAAGTGTTTAGGGTGAGGAGTTTTTAAAGGCAAAACCACATTCTGGTATCTCTCTTGGCAACGATGGGGGAGACTTTATGCAAGCAAGCAGTTTAACAGAAAATAAAATAAGCAGCTAGCTGGAGAGGGAAGTTTGCACAAGCCTGCAGTTTTACAGAACCTAAGGTGAGTTAGCTGGGGTATCTTGACCTTGGGTTCCTAGAATAGAGTTGGGTAATTTCCCATGGGACTCTCTATCAGGGGAATCAAATTCTACTCAAACATGAAATGGCCTCAGCAAGAATACAAGATGGAGGAACCCCTGTACTGTCTTGGCCTGTTACACTTGGACTCGGCAAACCAGATTATGGGACTCCTTGTTAAATATCCTCCCTAAGAATCCACTTAGATTTGCATGGCGACCCACCAACAACCAGACTGAGTCAGATGTCATGTTTTCCCCTTCCTGGTACATGACTCTTTCCCTTCCTAATGCTCAGCAAAGTTTGTGGAAGTTCTTGGTTCTGGGATTACTTGAGTTGATCCTTGGAGCTTTGGCAGGACAGGTACTGCCTTCACTCTCCTCTCCCCTCCTCCCGCCCCAACTTGCCCTTCATGGAACACCTGCTGTAAATGTCTGTCCAGTGCCTGCGTGACACCACTAAGAGGTGTAGCAGTGATGAGGCCATGGAACTGGGAAAGATGGAGTTCTGGGGTTTCCATGGTGTTGAATGAAAAGATCAGGAGTAGAGAGGGCAATGCTGGCTGACTCCCTGGGATGGATAGGCTACAATGATTTTACTCTGGGCTCAGCTTGCTGCAAGGTCGCCTGTCACCAGTAAGTTTAAGCTGCTATTGAAGGGAGCTGGTCCAAGGAAGGCCAGATGTTTGGGAGACATTGATGTCTCCCAGCAAAAGCCTGATGCTCTTAGCCAGGCAGCAGCTTGATAACTTCCCATGTGCTGGCTACCCAAGAGATTCTCAAGAGCCCATGGGGCCAGGAAGTTATCACCATGGCTAGCACCCTCCTAGACCCTAGAAGGCCTGGGGAGGCAGCTAAAAAAGATGCCTGACAGGGGGACACATCTAGGAATGGATAAGGACAATGCTGGTTCTATGTCAGTAGCTACCAGAGAGACAAAGGATTTGGTTCTTTCTGGCTTCTTTAGAAAAGCCAGAAAATTCCACTCCTCTAAGATATCAATTGCCTATAGTAGGCATTGTTCCTTTTCCTTTTAAAAATTGATTCCAAGCTGGGCAGTGGTGGTGCACGCCTTTAATCCCAGCACTTGGGAGGCAGAGGTAGGCAGATTTCTGAGTTTGAAGCCAACCTGGTCTACAGAGTGAGTTCCAGGACAGCCAGGGCTACACAGAGAAACCCTGTCTCCAAAAAAAAAAAAAAAAAAAATGATTCCAATTTAAAATTAACATGTAGTGTTATATATATTTATGGGGTACAGAGTAGTGTTTCAATACATACACACACACTAGTGTGTGTGTGTGTGTGTGTGTGTGTGTGTGTGTGTGTAATAGCCTGTTGGGTACCTGGTGTGCCCAATCACCTGAAAACACTTGAGGTAGCCAACTTACAAAGAAAAAATTATTGACTTGGTTCACAGTTTTGGAGAGCTCAGTCCATGACTGGCTGACCTCATTCATTGCTTTGGCTCTGGAGAGACAACATATCATTGAGGGTAGTGTTTGCTGGGGAAAACTGTTCATCTCATGACCAGGAAGTAAGAAAGAGAGAACAGGGAGAAACCAGGGTCTCTCAGACACACTCAGTAACCTGAAGACCCCCACTAGTTCTGACTTCTTGGAGGTACCCCTACCTGCTGGAGACTAAGCTTTTACTACATAGGTCTTTAAGGTTGTGCTCTGCAGCTGTCCTCCTGCAGGGCCTGGGCCTGAAACCCATCTCCTTGTCCACCATTTTGGTGGCAATATCGACTTATATGCGTGTATCTTCCTCCCTAACCCCTGGTTAAGCATCTGAGAGAGGCAGAAAGTTATCAGGGGAGCCTTCTGCTGAGGACCAATTCCACGCTGGCAGACATGGGAGAAAGCTCAGAGGACTCGGGAACCACAGGGAGATCCTGAGGAGGAACTGAGTTGCTCCCAGGGCCAGCATTTAGGACAACAAGGCAGCCAGCTCTCTCCACCTCTATCCCAAGACTCCTCAGTGACCCAGGGGCTGGCCTCTTTCTAGGTGGCAACCCCTGGAGACTCCAAGTTCCCATCTTATTGGGACTGCAAACCCCATGACACGCCTTTTTCTCAGAGCTCCAGAAGGAGCCCATAGGCTAATGCTGGACTGGCCAACTATGCCACATGTGATGTGCTCTCCATGTCTAGGTAAAGGGTAGCTCAGCCAGACCACATAGAATGTGTGTAGAGCATGTTTCTGGAAGAAGGGGGCTTGAATGTCAGCCACACATCCACAGCTACTGTCTGTCACACAGGAGCACACATCCATCGTTGCTATCCTTCCTCTGCCAGGACTGGGCCAAACCCACTTCAACTTTGCAACTTACTGGCCTTGGTTCTGTGCTTTCTGCAGAAGCCTATTCAGATGCATCATCTCTCAGGAGCAAAAGCTCTCCTCCTGTGACAAGCCAAATCTTTAGATGCTCAAGTCTCTTACATCAAATGCCACAATATTTACATATAACTTATGTAGATCTTACTCTGCGCTTTAAGCCATAACGTCAGTGCTATGGAAATACCTCTGTGGTATCATTTAGGGAACAGTTGAGAAAAAATCCACATATGCTCAGTGCAGGTGTGATCATTTTTCATGACTTCCCACCTGCATTTGGAAGAGTCCACAGCCAAGGAAGCGGCAGACCCAGGGGTCTGGCTGTATACCAACCATCATTGCTTCTGCTGGTAACTACCTGGGTGTGTGTGTTCTCAAAGGGCTCTCTCTTCATTTGTAGCTCTAAAATAGCCAAGAGCTCCCTTGAAGACAAAGCTGGCTTTCCATTCGGTGTCATCTGCAGTCTACCACAGCACCGCACCCCTAATTGCTCTTTAACCTTTGACCCTCTGGAGAATCTCCTGTGAAGAACTTGGTGGGCCCCAAGGACTCTCCATCCCTTAGCATCCCTTAGCAGCTGTGCCAGGGTCAAGGTAACATCCAGGTTTCAACTGACTAGGGACCAGGAAGGGTGTTTAATAAAGACTTTGTTATTGAAATTTGGCTTTACCAGTGTGGGAGAAGAAGAGCCTGAGGCAGGGAGTAAAGGAGCCATGGAGACGCCAGCCAGTTAGTCATGGTGACCGAGAGGTTTTTCAAAGGGGGAGCTTGTGAAGGAACACCCAGGATCTTCAGTCTCAGTAGCTGTTGTGAGCATCTTGGAGAGAGGAACTGGAGCTGAGACAGACAGCAGCAAAGGCTCTGGGCACTGCCTTGTCTATGTCTTGCTGTCACTACAAGGCTGGCCTCAAGGGGTGATGGCTGCTGTCCTTTCTCTCTCTGGGTCCTGCTGCTTGCACTTTCTGACCAGCTTAGACCTGAGGCCATTTGTAGAAATGGATTCTGGGCAACCTGAATCTAACTCAATTCAGTAAAAGGTCACTATAGTCAAGTGGTGGGCCCCTCTGAGCCCCTGTTTTCTCTTCTACAAAAAAAAAATGCGTATTTTGTCCACAACCCGATCTAGAATGGGCACCCAACCACTGTTCACCAGCTCTGACGACAATCTTCATTACCTGAGGAACCTGCAGCCCTTCCCTCTTGATATGGCAGTGTCTTTAAGAAATTCCATCTTCAGTCCCCGTGGCTGTGGCCTCTGAGGGCAACCGTGGTTAAATTTAAGTCTGGGGTTTAAAACAACATGAAGTAATGCCCCATGGGAATGGCTTCATGTCTGCAGTGCTTTTGGGTTTTACAGAACCAAATTCCTCAGTGGGCAGGTCCATTTGAAGAACCTGCTCTTGTCCTACCAGGCCTGTTTCTATGGTTACCTTGGGATGCAGATGGGGACGGTGGCATGGATATTTAACCTTTCAGGCATAGACCTAGTTACCACCACTAGTCTGGGGAGCACATTTCTTCCCCAGGGAGACTAGACATCTCGACACTGACGCTTGGCTTTCCCAGTAGAGAAATTAGATGAATGTCTGCCAGGAAGCAATACTCATCTTATAGCTTCAGAATCATCTTTCTCTGAGGGCTGTGGAACTATCTATCCCTTTAAGACCAGTGAACCTCCTGGGAGATGGCAGGAGAGAGCAGCAAACAGGAAGGGATTCTCTGCTGCCTAGGGGAGCAAGAGGAGGCGATGCTGACATCACAGCAATGCCAAACACTCCAAAATAGCTTTGGCTAATTTGAAGGGAAACCGGGCAGCTTCCTCTGACTCTCTGAAGGCTTAGCAAGGTTGGACCTGGTGGAAGAGACTCCTCTCTCCTGGGCTGCCTGAGGCTAGGAGACAGGGCCAGGTGTTAACCAGATGTCAGCAGCAGCAGCAGCAGCAGCAGCTCACACCTCATGGATTCGCCATTATTGAGTGGCCTGGGCTCTGTTATACAGGCTAGAGATGCCAGGGAGAAT
The DNA here is from genome assembly GCF_008632895.1 of Mastomys coucha. NCBI lineage: Eukaryota > Metazoa > Chordata > Mammalia > Rodentia > Muridae > Mastomys > Mastomys coucha. The sequence goes on from NW_022196911.1 coordinate 26,771,088, forward strand.
TTAAAACATGCTGTGGTTTGAATTTGGACTGGCCCTTGCAGCCTTATGTATTTGAAGGCGTGGCCCTCAACAGATCAAACTGTTTGGGATGGTTGTAGAATCTTTAGGAGGTGGGCATTTGCTGAAGAAAGTGGGTCATAGGGGGAGCCCATATAATCTCTATAGTCTAGTCTTGCTCTGATCTAGCCTTTACTTCAAGTCCCACTGGGATGTAAGCAAGCAGTTGTTACCTGCTCCAGCCAAGAGACAAGGAAGTCCTGCGAGAATGGGACCAAGGCCTCGGATCCATGGAAAGTGGCAAAGCCTTCCTCTGGTCCATGCATGGATGTTGACAGAATGTACAAAAAGCACTAAGGATAGTTTCCTCCTGGATGGTCACACCTGACACTGCTTCTCTACAGAGACATCTCACTAAGACTACCTACTCCCTCCACCTGTGCTGTGTGTTGTAAATGGGCTGAGGTTCCAGGTTGTGGTGCCGTTGGTATTGCTCCATCAGAGCAAGCCCAGCCCTCCATACCCCAGCTTCACGGTATGCGTGTCTGCATCTGAACTTTCTTTATGCCTTTGTTCCCCTATCAAGTTTCCAGTGCCAGGCCATGCTAGATGTGGCACACAGCTACCTGCCACAATCTCTTTCTTCTCATGTTGCACTGGATCCTTTTAATCCATGATCCCAAATAAAACCTCTCTCCTTGAAGTTGATTCTTGTTGCATATTTGGTCACAGAGATGCAGGTACCAAGTGCTAGGGCTGTTGCTGTGATAAACAGCATCTTAGGCCATGTGTGGACTTTGAGTTGTAGCAGCTGTCAGGTGCTGTAAGCTGAACTCAATGAGCCCTTCTGGTGGGAGTTTGGAAAACCACCATCAGAGAGAAATGCAGATAGTGGAGGGAGGCCCAGATGATGAGATTTCAAAGGGTAACAACAACTCTACTAGGAGCTGGGCCAAGGACCATTCATCTTATATTCTGGCAAAGCATCTAGCTGCCTTCTGCCTGTGCTTTGAGAAGTTGTGTGTGCTTTTGAGTTCAGTGAGCCTTGAAAACTTATTAGTCCAGCTCTACTTCCTGTTTCCTCCCTGCTTCGTGTTCTATTGAACACATTATGTTCAAACAGTCCTCTGCAGACATGTCCTCCCCACTGCGATCGATCGACTGTATCCCTGAAAACTGTGAGCCCAAACAAACCCTTCCTCCTTTAAGTTGATGTCTGTCAGGTTTTTAGTTACTGCGAGAGGAAAGGTAAATGATACACAATCCAAATCTTAATTCTTAAAATTCAGTTAGACTTCCACAACCATAGGTTCTCTACCCCAGACTCAACCAACTGAGGATCAAAAATATCAGAATACAAACATGCCAAGCTGGATGGGGGAAAGCCAATGAGGTTTCAGTTCTACACAAAGATCCATAGGTAACTGAGGAAAGCTGGGAGGACCACAAGTGATCTTCCCCAAGGATGAGCACACAAGTTAGCTCTCTGATGACAAAGCATCAGCCCTAAAAACATACACACAAGTAATATTACACAGGCTGAGCAGGCTAGATTTAGGAATAAATATGCATATATAAACATATATGTGCACACAATAACTATTAGTGACAAAAGAAAGCTAGATGAGGCTGCAACAAATGGGCATAAGAAGATGGGAAAAACAGAGCCCTGGACTTGAGGCCAGTCACATACAGGACAAGGGCAGGCTTCTCCGTGGATCCTACAGGCCTGTTCCACCTCCTTGTAGGACATTTGGTCCCAGATCAGGAAAGTCGTTCAGGTGGGTGTCCTTTGTGTCACCTACACAAAGTTATGGGGCTCTCATAGCTTGGAATGTGGTTATGGGGCTCTCAGACCCTATCAGACTCTCTCAGACTCATTACCTACCTGAAGCCAACCAACCAAGTGTGGTTAGAACCTGACACAGATACCCATGGCCAGTCATCCAGGAAAAGAGAGAGAGAAGAGAGAGAGAGAGAGAGAGAGAGAGAGAGAGAGAGAGAGAGAGAGAGAGAGCTGTTCGTGACACTGGATGACAAGAGTTTGGAGGTGGAGGATGGACAAGAATCCCCTGCAGATCATTTTAACTGTGGTAGAGGAGGTGGAACATTTTGCAATATTTCTATCAGAACAAAGATAGCTGAATTTCTCCTTTTGGAGCTCCTAAAGTGGGTGGTTCTCCTGAAAGGAAACTCCAAACTGGCATTGAGGGGACCATGCCTCCAATGCAAACATCATTTCTAACCCACTTGCTTCAACTCAAACCAGTTGAATACTTAGTGCTTTTTGAGTTATCAAAGACTCGGGCAACCTTGGGGAAACATGGCACCTGGCATTACAACCTTCACAGTAGCTGAGTTTTCCTGGGGGCAGGGGGTGGGGGGGGAGGTTCTCCACTGTGATTCTTAAAACGACCAAAAGCAGCTTCAGGAAGAAAGGGGTTATTTGTCTTGCATTTCTTCTACACTGTAATGTGTCATTGAATGAAATCAGGACAGGAACTCAAACAGGGCAGGAACATGGAGGCAGAAGCTGATACAGAGGTCATGGAGGGGTGCCGCTTACTGGCTTGTTCCCTATGGATTGCTCAGTCTGCTTTCTTATAGAACCCAAGCCCACCAGCCCAGGGGTAGCACCATCCACAATGGCCTGGGCCCTCCCACATCAATCACTAATTAAGAAAATGCCCTATAGACTTGCCCGTAGCCTGATCTTAAGTAGGCATTTTTTTCAATTGAGCTCCCTCCTCTCTGATGACCTTAGCTTGGGTCTAGCAAGCATAAAACTAGCCAGCACAACTGCCTTGAGAAAGAATACATGGAGATCAGCAGCCAAGGGGCCAGCAGTATGAACCTGTGAGATCTGCTAGCTCTGGGTGTGGGGAACTGTTCTCTGACAGGGATGCAGCAGAACACCAGGGCTGCTGGAGGTAGGCTTCCACTACATGGGATCTGCCATGCTCATGAGTTTGTCACTGTCTCTCCCCCTGCCAGGCTACCAAACAGCCAGCCAATCGATGAAGGCTGACAAAGCAACACAGAGAAGACAGACGCACAGCATGGAGGTGAGACTCCTACCACGGATCTGAGGCTTCCATCCAGCCATGTCTGAACTTTGCATTTGGACTCTGCTTCTGTGTCCCAAGGGACTTTCCCTTTGGGCCAAAGCAGTATGGGCTAAGGTCACCAGTCCCTTCTGACAATTGTTCTCAAGGGGCTCAATGAGTCTCTTACTTCCTTTGCTTATTTCTGTGACCAATACCTGACCAGAAGCAACTTAAAGGAAGGGGTGTGTGTTGGGGGCGGTTGGCTCCTACGTTGTGAGTATAGTCCACCATGGTGCAGAAGACATGATAGTAGGCATGTAAAGCTCACATTGGAGACTCAGTCAACAAACCCTGAGATCCATTAACCCTCTTCTTTGTGCTCAGTCCACAAGCCCAGACCACGTACTGGGCCACCCATAGCAGGGTGGATCTTCACAACTCAGCTAACCCAATCTCAGAACTCCCACACAGACATGCCCAGAGGTTTGTCTTCAAGGTGATCTTGAATCTGCCACATTGATGGTCATTATTAACTACCACAAGGTATAATGACCCACACACGAGCAGATATTTACATTTGCTATAAGAGATTATTAGAA
>NW_022196911.1:26774740-26782914 GCF_008632895.1 Mastomys coucha
GAGGCAGATTAAAGTCTGCAGTTTCCTCTGGGTACCAATCACTAGGCTGGTCATACCAACAGATGTTGTGTTTGTGTCATCAGAAGAAGGGGCTACAACTCTTAACAAAGCTAGCCAATTTTAACCCTCACCTACCTCCTAATGACTTAGGTTCAAGAGTTAACTGTCCCAGCACCCAGAATTTCCTAGCCACTCTTTGAATAGATCTCCAGAGGTTAATGGGCTTGACATATCTTTGACATTTATTGGATTTTACAAGGTAGTAGATCTGACTTTGAAAGCTGACCAGATATTCCAAATCCATGGCCACTTTGGGGAGCTGTCTTGGAATAGAGACTTGACAAGGTCACCTTAATGCCTGAGTCCAGAGAGACTCAAGAGAAGATGTCAGAATGCTAGAAATTGTGATGTGATCAAGGTCTCTGCCAAGGACCCTCAGCGTGCCCTCTAGCCTGACCTGCTCTGCCCACAGATTCTGTGATTCACATTCTCTCTGCTTCACCCTGTCTGATTAATAACAAGCATTGGTCTCTTGTTTAAAACAAAAACCTTCACTTATTCAACAAACATTTGTGGGAAAAACTTGGACATAATAACACTAAATAAGCGAATATTTCCTGGCACAGAAAGCCCAGAGATTGTGATGTATCATCATCTTTTCTCTAGGCTTAGAGGCTTGCACGGGATTCCCCAGCACCCAAATGAGATCTGTGTCCCATGACAAGTCAGGTAGAAGGGGCCGTAAAAGAAGGAAGGATGAAGGCAAGCTGATTTTGGGGGAATTAAAAAACCCTCTGAATGCAGGGTGTATTTTAACTGGGTCTCAAAAACCACGTAGAAGCTCAACAGATGAAGGAGAAAAAGGATGTCTGGGTTGGACATTCTGGGTAACGTACAGAGACACACATAGATGTTGTTGTTGGGGCACGGGGAATAAACAGAGCAAGACGAAAACCTTAAGGGCCAGAAAGAACGTAGAAAAGATACTCATTGCCCAAGAGATGGAAATTCCGAGGGAGCTTTTGGGAAGACAGTTTGGTGATGTCTGCTCAAATGTAAGATGAACATGACATGTGCCTCAGAGGCTCCCACTTTGTGACTCAAGTCTATAGACATTCAAAACAAAAACACTAGTGTCACAGGCTACACTCACAATACACCAACATTTGGAAGAATATAAATGGCTGAGTAGCTACTTATGAAGAAGCCGGTTACATAAGACGCGAGGTTCCGTGGGACAAGAAGGAAGTCTGAGGGAACATCCCAGGCACTGCCTGAGACATGGTGTGTTACTCTGGGAAGTCCTACACCTTAGTCTTTCCCAGTTCCTGGCACATGACCCCTGACAGCAATGGGATCTTCACTTACAAATGGATTTTGAATGTGAGGGAATGAGGTGGGTGGTGCCTGACAGCCCTCTGGTAGCTTCAGGATTGGAGGATTGGGGCTTCCACCCCCCATCCCTCAACCTCCAGAGAGGCAAATGGGTTTGGAGGCCAAGTTGATCCCACCACCCATAAATTTAATCAACCACTCCTAAAAATACCCAGAAAGGACAGAGTTCAGAGATCGTCCATGTGGCAAACATGGAGGATTCCAGCCAAAGGCGTGGGAACTTCCCACTCATCCATAGTTACTGACCTGGGTACCTTTCCAGCCAGTTTTCAGCGGCATTGTCTGTTTGTTGTGTCCTTTTAAAATAAGACAGTAAAAATAAGTGGGCATGTCCCTCCTGCTCTATCGGCCACTGCAGAAATAAATCCACCCTGGGGAGAGTACGGTAACTTTTCACACCTATAGCCAGCACAGTGGAAGAACCAGTAAGATAGCCTGGAGGTTGTCACTGGTATCAGAATGGGGGGCCTGAGCTGACCACCTGTGGGGCACAAGAGTCTGTCCAGGAAGACATTCTCAAACTGACTTGGATTAGAAGTTGGGAGGAAAGCCCTGCCAGCTCTCCAGTACTTTAGTCCAGTCACCAGCGGAGTCACGGGAGGAGAATGTGAGGACTTGGAATGTCATTCGTATATCACCCAGTCCCCTTTAAATGTGTACCTGCAAATAGCTTTGACTCTATTCACCAAGTTGTGTAAACAGCAGAACAATCCATCCATTTCCAAATGCTTTCACCATGAAACAAGAAAACAATGTCATTCCCTTAGCTGCATTCCAACTTGGCCTTGTAAGAGAAATGTAAAGTCCTTGGGCTGACCGTGTAAACATAGAGCTGAAGGTGTGTGCATTGGGGACTGACCTTTCAACAATGCACTTTGTGCTTCTTGGCTCGTGTGACGTGCACCTGTGACTTCTTCCAGTCAGAACTCCATGTCTCCATGAAAGATCTCAAAACAACCCACAGACAACTAACTGAAAATCCAGGAGAGCCATGTGGGATACAGTTACAGGATCTGTACGCTATATGACGTCCCTGTGACCCCTAGACACCTGGAATGCAGCAATGCATCAAACTTCATTCCTGACTGTGTGCAGAAAGCAAATTGGGGTGAGCAAGAGACAGTCTCTACTCTTATACTTCCTGCCTTAGTCATGTTGTGCTGGTGTGAAGAGACACCAAGACCAAGGTAATTCTTATAAAGGAAAGCATTTAATTGGAGCTGGCTTACAGTTTCAGAGGTCAGTCCATTACTATGATGACAGGGGGCATGGCAGTGTGCAGACAGACATGGTGCTGGAGAGGGAGCTGAGAGCTTTATGTCTTGCTCTGTAAACAGCAAGCAGAGAGAGAGAGAGAGAGAGAGAGAGAGAGAGAGAGAGAGAGAGAGAGAGAACAGTGGAAATATGAGAGTTTTTGATACCTCACAGTCCACCCCAGTGACAAATGTCTTCCATTAAAGCCACACCCTATTCCAACAGGGACATACCACCTAATCACTCCAAACAGGATATCAACTGGGGACAAAGCACAAAAATATATGAAATAATAAGGTAAGGAGGGTGGTGGATGCAGAGAAATGGTCGCCACTCTTTGGACACAGCTCTCCTGACCATGCAGAGCCTAAAGCCCCATAATCATGCCTGCTCCATCACCTCTTCTGTCTTTCCTTGGCTCGGGATATTCTCATGCATTTACTCAGGCGCCTCTGTAACTCTGGTGTCCTTCTAGCTCTTCCAGGAGTTCCGTGTGGCCAGAGACCTGGTTTGTCTGTGTACTTATAGGTAACAAGTGTCCTGTACTTGAAAGAAAGATATGTTGGGACAAAAAGGTAAAACCAGACAGTAGCAGCAGTCCAGTAAAGAAGGCACCAGGGCAGCCAGCCAGCTGCTTGACACTCGGGACTGCATGGTACTTAAAAAGGGGTGTGGGGTAAAGAAGTGGTAGGCAAAGAAAATGGAGTAACACGTGGGCATAGCTCCAAAATGAGACTTGTCCCTTGCCTCAAACTCTCACTCCAGGGTTCCCCCTTCTCTATTGGCTCTCAAGTATGACAAACCTCACAATTCCCTGTAGGCTGGCTGAGTGCAACTTGTGAGTTTCTATAGTAACTGTCACCATAGCACCAGAGGCCTGGCTCCAACTTCCAGCTCTGCTGAGACCCTGAGCTGCTGTCAGCTACTCTCTTCCTAGCATCCTTCATTCCACAAGATAAGAAGGAAGACACAGGCTGGGGATCTAAACATAGGGGGATGGCTCAGGCCTGCAAGGAGGGCTGGGACAGGGATCCGTGGCTCAGGGGGGCAGCGTTAAGCATGGCATCTGCAACAACAGAACTGCCCAAAGCTGACCGTCCCTAAGGACCTCAATTTGTATTGTTTTGCTCAGACAGGGAGGAGCATCAGATCTGAATACACAGCAAATATGGGACAGGAAGGCCTCCATGGAGCCTGGCAGGAAGAGCTAAAAAAATAAAATAAAATAAATAAATAAATAAATAAATAAATAAATAAATAAATGTGTGTGTGTGCGGGTGTGCATGTGTGTCTGTGTCTGTGTGTGTGTGTGTGTGTGTGTGTGTGTGTGTGTGTACACTGAGTTCCTGTGACTGACTCCCAAGCCTGGGGACTCTCTGGGTCTCTTGTGGATCTGTGGCTTCTCTGGGTCTCACTTTCTCATTCTGTAAAATAGGAAGAGCATATAATGTTACTACCATCTACTTCTGTTGTGAAATATGCCCTGTGCCTTATATTAATGGGTGCTTGGCTCTTGGTAGTAGAGAGATGGCAGGAGTGCACAAGTCTCTGTGTTCATCGCCAGCACTGAAAACACTAAATTTAGATAATGTATTAATAAGTGATGCTTTAAGTGTTTTTGTGTGTGCCTGAGTACATGTGTGGATCGAGTTGCTGTCATTCACTCCCTTCTTTCCATGCACGCAGTACCTACGGTGGCCAGAAGAGGGCATCAGATCCCCTGGAACGTGAGCTACAGATGGTTGTGAATTGCCAGGAGGGTGCTGGGAACTAAGCCATGTCCTCTGCAAGAGCAGCCAGTGCTCTTAAGCACTGACCCACCTCCCAACCTTCAGATGATATTGGGAAAGTGGTGCTGCCTCTGACCTCAGCTGTAGGCCCTGATCCTGTCTGTTCTCCACTGTTCCTCTCCTACCCCGGCCCAACATTCCTGGGAACCTAGGAGACAGAACATGACTTCCTGAGTCATTCCAACCGCTGTGATTTGCTCTCCTTCTAACCCTGGGTCTGGTGAGTTCTCTCTGAACCCCAGTTACCTAGTCACAAGTCTTCAGTGATTCCCTGGGTTACAAGACTTAAACCCCTACAGGCTGGTCTAACCCTAGCGAAGGGTGGCAAAAAGTGCCTGATTCAGCAAATAAAAATACAAGATGTCAAGGAAATTTGAACTTCAAATTAAGGCTTTTAAAAATTATTACTCTAGGTATGCCCCTAGTATTATATATGGCATACTTATATAATAATAATAATAATAATAATAATAACAACAACAACAACAACAATAACAACAACAACGGCAATAATGGTTGTCAGAAATCCAGATTTAACTGGATAACTTCTGTTTTCTCTGGCAGCCCCAGGTGGGCAGACACTAAAACACAAGCCGATCTCCCTGCTAGATATCATCATGAGCACCCACCACCATCTCTGCAATTTGCTTTCTGTAGCCATCACAGGCAAAAATAGCTCGCAGCTGCTCTCCCCACACCCCATCTCATATCATACTGAATGGCCCCGCCTCAAGGACCTTGTCTACCAGCTTGCAATGAGCTGCTTGTTTCTCTGCAACCTCTTCTGGCATCCTACCGGGACTCTCGGTCCCGAGAATCTGGTCTCAGCGCATACATGGCAGCTGTTCATACTGAATGAAAAAAAAAAGAGAAAAAAAGGAAAAGAGAAAGAAAGAAAGAAAGAAAGAAAGAAAGAAAGGTGAAGGAAAGAAAGGAAGGAAGAAAGAAAGATGAAGGAAAGAAAGAGAAGAGAAAAGAAAAGAAATAAAAAGGAAAGAACATGACTGTTCATACTTATAGAGGAGGAGAAAGCTTATTATAGATATAAGGGAGACATAGCCAGAGGCAGAGACATCTGGGAGAATTCAGAGTAGTCGTGTCCTTGAACCGTGTGGGGAGAGGAGGAGGGGAAGGGAGAGAGGAAAACCAAGTACAGAAGCAAGGAGGCCAAAGGTATCAAAGAAAGCAAGAGAAGATTGGTAACCGAAATGTCTGGATTACATAGGAAAAAGCCACTGGGCGAAGGGCAGCCCAAGCCTTGGGCTGAAGAGTTCAGGGCAGAGGATGGGGTATGCCAGCCATATCCTGTAATGGTAGGAACTGAGGGATTCTGGGAGAACCCGGAGGCCAGGTCTGGTTTGATATTAAATAGAATAGGCACCTCAGCTATTTGTCCTGGGTTTCAAACGTAACACATAAAAGCCTGCAAGCCTGGGGTCCTGTGCCTCTGAGTGGGCTCCATATTGCCTGTGCCTGGATGCTTTCAAAAATGGAAATCTGGAGATGTATGGGGAAGTGTCTTGATCTGGGGTGGTGGTCTCCCATCTGCGATCTCCACAGGAGGACAGCTTGCCCTGCAGTTCTGTGGGGGTCCTGCAGTGATCTAAATGCAGATTCTCTGGCATGCAGAACGTTGGGAGTCATTTTCACTTTAACAGCCTGCCTTGCTGCTTATGAACTTGAGAAGGACTTCCCAGATTCTCTGTCATCTCAAGGCATGCCCTTACCTACACCTGTTACACTGGGGCTGGGGTACCTTCTCTTTTTATCCCCATAGTGCCTGCCACTCTTCAGCCTACATCAGAAGTGGGGTGCACCTCGGAGCATAGCAGGAACCATCACTCTAGGTGGCAGAGGTCCCTGCCTCCTGCCCAATCACTGTGCCAGTTCTAACTAGCAAACTTTGAAGAAGGAACTGCAGCCCCGTTTCACAGGTAAGAAACCTAGGGCTCTCAGAGAGCAGGTGATCTGGCTTAAGCACTGGACTTCAGTGCCCACCTCTTGTGACACCAGAGGTTCCGGGGGAGCCTCCTGCTCTGAGACAAGCTCACCCCCAAGTGCACTGAGCAGAAAGACAATCAGGGTGGCAAGAAGTGTTGGCCAGCGTTCCTCTCTTCTCAGGGTGTGAGGAGGGACATGCAGCTGCTTCTGAGAAGCCAACGGTGGCTTTGGTGAGAGTAGCTGTATTCTGGAACAGAACAGGATTTCCCCCAATGGAGTTGCCATTCCATAGGAGCCTGTGCGCCTCACAGAAACACCAATAGTGTTTGTGTAGCACTGTGGTTCACCTCTAGGTCCCCATCCAGCTGTTACCAAATTTAACTTGAGTTATTATGATTATAGTATTAAATCACAGGAAATCTACATCAACGACCATGGTCTCTCTGTTTCTATCTCTGTCTGTCTCTGGCTGTATTTAGCTCCATCAGTGCACATCTATTATCTAGTCATGATTTAGCAAGCTGCAGATTCAGCATAAACTGCCCGTTGTGTGCTCCCCGATGCTAGGCACCAGTGATTGAACTGCGGTGTGGCTGTCCCTAATAGACAATAGTCTGTCATCTCCCCAAGGGTTCTGGGAACAGAACTGTGTTGTTCTCCAAAGGCTTTGTTCTCACCTGTAGCAGTACTCAGAGGAGGTGGAAGTGTTCAGAGATGGGGGCCTAGTGAGAGGTCCTCAGATCCCGGGGGTGGGGTGGGGGTGGGGAGTGTTCTTGTAGAGGACAGTGGGACCTCAGCTCCTTCCATTTATTCTCTCTTTGCACCCTGCTGCTCGTAAAGCTGACTGCTCTCCAGTGCCTGCTCCCTCAGGCCAGGCCCAAAGGCAATAGTCCGGCTGAGTGTAGGCTAGAATTTTCACGGCCCTGAGCCAAAGGAAACCTTTCTAACTTGTAACTCCACTGTCTCGAGTGTATATTCACAGAAACAGAAGGCAGACTCTGTACACAGACAGGAGATGAGTTTCCCTCAGGGAGAACTGCGGGGAAAATCCTTGAGGTGAAGCCCTTGGGCTGAGCTGGGCGGAGCCACATGCAAATGAGGAGGGTAGGACCAAGGAGGGGAGTTCAGTGATCTCAACTGGACGATGAAGAACTGGAGCAGACCCCTGTCCTCACAACTTTCAGCCTTCTGGACACTTCTCCAGGTGATCCCTAGCCCAGAGCTTCATTGATTGAATTTCTCCCTGCATCTGCCATGTTCATTCACACCCTCACGCTGTCCATTATTTGACACTCTTTTAGTCATTTACCCTCATTTTATTTTGAAGCTATGATATGAAGGAGAATGTTTATCCTGTCACATAAAACGGAATAAGGGGCTGCACTTGCTATTTTAAAAAAATCGCCCATGATAATAACGAGAACAAAGAGAGAGAAATCATGGTAGTGAGAGCCAGCCTGGCTTTGCCCTGGGAGGAATGGGGAGACCCGCTTTCCTCATGAACAGGAACTGCGAGGACAAGGCATCAGGACACACCATCCTGAGCTCACCCTATGCAAGCAGAAAGGTTGAGCGGTGACTATCGGAAATAATCCCTACATTCCTTTATCCGTGCCCCTCCCAAAGAAACACTTAACTAATATACTTGGGGAAACCGAGTCCCAGCTAAGGCTAAAGTCCAGTGGCTTCTGTGCCTGTATGGCTCCTCTGTTGTTTCACATCTGCTTTATCTGAAATTTTCTGTTCTGAGGCTCTATTTGCAAGATGCCATACAGGAGGTAGGGGTGGGGTAGG
>NW_022196911.1:26783125-26813358 GCF_008632895.1 Mastomys coucha
GGGGTAGGATGGGGTGCAATGGATGCAAGCACACGAAAACTTGCTCACACAGATAGCAGTTACACTCATGCCAGGCGTTGTTCTCAGCATTTACCTGTAGCAACTATGTACACCTTAGAGAGGTACCTGTGGAAATGGCTTTGTTAGAATTCCCATTTCACACACAGAGAATACTGAGGCCCAGAATGGTTAAACATCTAAGCAAGTTATACACCAGATTCCCATATATAAACTCACTTATTCATTTACCCATCAAAACACTTGTTCAGCATATAGACATTTAGTACTTCCTGTGGGCTTTTTTTTTTTCCCTTTAAAACACAACTTCTTTTTAGAATGGAATGTAAAATTTCTTCTAGTTCCATCTTCCTGTATGCTTGGACTAGATTATTCTGTACCCTAGGTGATTTCCGGTTACTCTCTGTGGTCTGGGAGTGGCACCTAATCTAGACCTCTTGGTGGATCCAGGTACCCATTTCTCCAGCTTGCAGGAGTTGACTGTTGAAGGCTTGTGCCAAGAACTTTACTGCCTTGGGCTCTGGCCCCTCCCGGAGTGGAGGTTAGGGGGGAGGATGTTGATGGAAGAGGGATTGTGGGGGGGGGAGGATGCTGATGGAGGAGGGATTGTCGGGGGAAGAAAAACTGAGGTTCTTTCATGCAAGACAAGTACACAAAGTCACCCTGGCTTCCCTAGAATTGGCCAAGGCCTCAATCACAGCTGCATCTCAGCTCCCCTCCTCCCTCTGCCCAGCTCTGGCTCCTATGGGTCCCTTCCAGAGGCTCTGCAAAGGAAGCCTCCCTCACCACTGCCCTGGAAGCCCCAGGGTGTCCTCGAGTTCCACAAGCCCTGAAAGCCTTGAAGGTCGTTGGATTTCTTCTTTCTTGTGTTTTTACTACATTAGCTAATGAGCTTCTTTCTCTCCGGGCCCATTACTGTTTCCTCAAGTGCTTAGTGGCCTCAGCTCTAATGACAGGCAGCCACTCAGCACAGACAGGGAAGGGGTTCTCTTTCAGGCCGAGAGGGGAGATTGGGTTACATTACGGGGTGGCAGGAAAAGGTCACTGCTCCCCACTTAGGTCTGCCCATCAGTAAGGAGAGCACAAGCAGGTCTCCTGAAACAGGATGTGTCATGTACAGCCGGGCAGAGGAAGGCAGGAGCGGGAAGCATCCACCTTTGCCCTCCTCTGAAATAGCCTATCTTCAAAAATAGCCCGAAAGCTGCCCCAGACTTGACCCATAACATCTCTGAAATTTAATTTCAAATGATGGTCTCAGCGATTCCATATGCCACCCAATCTGGCCTAAACCCAGTCTAAAGGCAGGGAACAAATGGATTGAAAGCCTGCAGTCTAAGGAAGCGATTTGGGATGAGGCTGAGAGGGCCCCTGGGTAATCCTACTTAGCATAAATCAGGCTGCCAAACTCTGCTCAAAGGAGCTCTAAGGTCACCCAAGGTCACTCACTGGTCCAGTTCTTGCTACAGCCGCCAGAGGAGCTGACCAGAGAGTCCCAAGACAGACCTGTGAGGAGCAGACACAGGGTTCTGTGGTTGTGAGCTGTCTGTCCATCCGAGGCTCCCTTGCTGGAGGCTTGGGGTGGTGCAACACAGTGAGACCTTCAAGACAGGAAGCCTAGTGGTTTTAGGAGCAAGTGTGCCTTCAGAGGGGACTGTGGGACTCCAGCCTCCCTCTTCTGGGGATGTGATCTCTTCTGCCCTTGTGTTCTCTTGCCATGAACATAGCTCTGGCTCCCAGCAGCCTCTTTCAGACAGCAGGCAAAGGAAGCCTCCCTCACGTGGGTCTCATCGGAGGCTCTTCTGTAAACTTCTGGTCTCTAACACTGTGATCAGTGATCAGAATACACTTTTCTCTGTATAAAGTTAACCTATGTCAAGTGTCTGTTTCAAATATCATAACACCTGCACCAACACCCAGAGTGATTGCAGGCTGAGGCAGTCATACGTTTGGGACACCATACGTCTTTATGCATGTAGCACCTCATATGTACTATGCCAGCAACTCTTCAGGTCTTTGTTCTCAGAATCTGTACACTCTTAAAAATAATTGAGGAGTCCAAGCCAGGCACAGTGACATAGGCCTATAATCCCACCACTCAGGAAGCTGAGGCAGGAAGGTCACAAGTTCAAGACCAGCCTGGGCTACATAGTGAGGTCTGCTCCAACCTGAACTACACAGTGAGAACTTGTCCTACAGAAACTAAAACAACAAACTTTACTAAGAACCTCACGGACCTAGTTATAAAAAGTAAAACTGAGCACACCTATTCACTCTTTCATTATTCAATGCAACAAATCCAATCCAATACATATTCATAGTCAACAGATTTTCATGGACATAAGCTACATTTTACAAGAGCAGAAATGTTGAGTGACAGGCTCTGCAGCCTTGTGATACACGTTTTCAAACCCTTTAAATGTTGGATTTAATCAAGGACACCTGGGTTCCCACATCTGCTCCTGCATTCAATTTAGGGCCATAAATTAGGCTAGCCTGATGTCCCGCAAGCAAATACCCGGAAACTTTGGGAAGAATTTTAACAGCCTTATGAGCATGCTTCAGCATAACACTAAGCCCTTGACCAAGGGCTAAAAGTTGTTGTGCCGACAGATCCAAAACTGCTTCACCAGCTCACACAGACCTTTTTCACAGTGATGTGTCTTGTTACCGTGTGAAAGCATCATGCCTGTCATTGTCCCCTCCCATCAGACCAAGGGCTTGGAGGAGTCACTGAGCTCACAGTGGCTTAATAGATAAAGTTATACTCAAAGTCTACCCTTACCCATAAACACCATCAGCTGCTTTTACTGCAAAAACAACTCTCTTTGCTAACTTCTGAGGAAACTTTGGCCAGTTACCTGTGTCTAGTGGACCATGCCTGAGTCTTCCAGGTAGAAATGGCATTCTGTGAAGAATGGCTTCCTTGGCTCAGAGGCAAATGGTGCAGAGATTGGGCACAGAGCAAGGTGCTTTCTTTATTCCTGCCTACTTTGCCACACAGGTTGCTAGAAAAGACATACTCAGAGTGAGTTCTACAAATGAAACACTTTCCTGCTTCGATGAAGACTTTGGAGGGGTTGCTGGCGATAGAACCCATGTCTTTAAGCCTTCATTAAAGACATTCTTAACTGACCCTGGCATGTGTGTGCATGCAAGTGTGTGCCAGCAGAGACCTCCATGACTGTACAGTGCCCTGGAGTCACTTCCTGTTACTACTGAAATGCCAGCAGTTTTATTCACTAGCAGAGCAAATACTAAGATGAAAATGGTAAATAGTATCCCAGACGCAGAAACCTAGTTGTGACTTTCAGGATTCTTGAAGGGGTCTGGTGTTCCCCTGGATATGCCCACCACAAATGGAGAAATGCTACTCAAAGAGAATGGACCAGTTTCTGCACCTCCTGAAGCCTGGCTGAGAAGATAGACTTCGGGCTCACAGGGTGACGAGCACTTGAGATACTGCCATGCTTTGGGCTGCCAACCTTGGCAGAGCTTTCCCAGTGTAGGAAACTTCTGAAATGGATGGATAGTGACTGCTGAACAGGAACTCAGTGAGGAGAAGCTGAACTTTATATTTTGAGTTACACAAGGGTGGGGATGGGTTCTAACAAACAAAGGCTTTGGGGACTCTCAAAAAATAGTGATAAGCATGGATATTGACATCAGGATAATATCAGGCATGTCATTGAGTATTCACACTGTATAAAACTGAAGCTCAGAGTTCACCTAAAGTAACATACCTCATTGTCTCCACAAACCTGTGAAGTATACAGGTAATTTGCTCAGAGACGTTGAGAAACTTCCTCAAGGACACATAGTAAATCCATAGGGAAAGTCAATGTTAGAGCTAGGTTTGCATGATTCCTAAGATCACACTGGTTCTTTCTTACTTCCCGCCCTAAGCCAGGAGAAAGAGCAACAGCCCGGCACCTTTGCTCAGACCTCAATTTTTGTCTGGGATACAGCTAGGGGAGCTTCATTCCCTTCTGGCATCTTCCAGAGCTCCACCTCTGCTCTGAGACACACTCCCACCCACCACAGGCCCAGTCCTGTGGTTGTGCCTGAGCAGTGACCTCTGTTAGGAGTCTAGTCAGCTTTGATCTACAATAAAACCGGCTAAGCCTGCTGAGATCGGGTGGTCCTCCTTCCCAACCCTCTCTCTCTGTCCTCTGTGGTCTGCCTGTGTTAGTCTGCTCAGATGAACCTCTGTAGCCAGCTGTTCTCTTCCCAAGGCTGTGGGCTCTCATGTCTAGAGCACATGTGGACCTCGGTTCCTGCTTTTGCTCCTGGTGCTTCTCTTCTGGTCCCTGTAAAATGGGGACATAAGCACCCTACCTCAAAGGATCATTGTGCCACATTGAGGTGATGCTTAGAAATGGCCAGGCCCCAGGAGGAACTGAATCAATGTGCACAGCTCCTGCTAATTTTGCCATTTTAAGCCCATGGAAATGGTATCCAGATAGGCACCCTTTTGATTTTCCTGTAGACAGGTCTATTTCTGGATGCTCACTCCTACTGGGCCTTCTCTGTCTGTCCTGTGCCTTCCCTTTTTGATTTTGCACAGCATCTGTAGGAGGGCTTCCTGATAAAGGTAGACCATCCCTTCCTACTGGACACCTAGATTCAGGTTGGAGACTCTGCTCTTCTGACAAGCTCTTGGCATCAGGAAAACCCCTGAGGACGAGGTGTGATGTGGAAACTCCGAAGGGCACTCTGAGAAAGTAGGTAACACTGAGTGGGACCCCCAAGATGCTACTCCCCAGCATTCTTCCTGCCTGCAGACCCCCTAGTTAGTGAGGCAGACAGTGGAGGGGGTGAATGAGGGGCAGAGAGCAACAACATGGTCTGGAAAGTGAGCAGGAAACAAAAATGACCCTGCCTGTGTTGGAACAGAATGCCTGGGAGAGACCTAGCCCAGCCTCCATTAGCATCAGAAAAGCTTAGGCACCCCCATTTCCAGATCTTCCAGATGTGGGTGCTATAGTGTTGCAGCCTGCAAGACCTAACTGTGACAATGGGAAGTGAAAAAAAAAAGACAGATACGGAAAAGCTGGGGTCGGGTGGGCTGTGAGCTCCGATGTCTACATACCAGCAACAACCCACTTAGCATGCACGCACAGCAAGACCAAGGAAGAGGTAGGTTAGCTAACTGATGTGGGAGGTCTGTGTGGGGAGCAGCCTCCATCCGGACTCACTCAGCCGGGAGGAGGATGCTGCAGGTGAGAATTTCTGCTCACATTGAAATTAGTTAAAAGCCAGGCATCTGGCAATGTTCTACTTAGACCGGGAGAAGAATTTGCCTCTCTTCTGATCCTGGCTAGGGGCAGGCCTTGTCATTCCTGTGGGTCTGAGGCACTGCAGTTCTTGACATGGCTGGTGCTCATCTCACTAAAACACATTTATTCAGGATGTCATCTGCTCCCTCACCACACTTAGTTTCCTCCTTTAAAGTGGCTGCCTCCAGCTTGTGCAGACACCAGTCTCAATCAGGGCTCAGGTCATGCCTGTGGCTGGTCAGTCTCCAGAGCCCTGGGAGAAGCAGCTCTCTTTAGGAAGGGAGCTTCGAGAGGGATGGAGCTCCATTCTTTCCTCTTTCAATCATCTCGAAACCCAGAAGGCCAAGGGAACTAAATGTATGTTCAAGTATGTCTGTGTGACACTGAACTGCTTCCATTTTCTAGAGAAAAACAGTGTGGACACTGCACCCGTAGATCATACTCACAGCCTCTGCTGTTGACCTAAAGTCCCTGAATTAAATTCCCCCGGGTCTATTACATCCCAGATCAAAAGCCAACTAGTGTGGGGTGATTCATAAAGGAAAAGAAGCAAGAGGTGGAGAAAGAGGTAGGAGAGGAAGAGAAGGGAAGAGGAAGGACAAAGGGGGAGGAGAGAAGAGGAAAGGAAAGGGGCAGAAAGAGGAAGAGGAAAACAGAGAAGAAGAGAAGGGGAGGGAGAGGAGAAGGAAGAAAAATGGACCAGGAAGTGAGAGGAAGGAGAAGGCACAGGAAACCGAGGAGGCAGAAGTGGGGAGTGAGAAGAGGGTTGGGGAGGAGGAGAGGGAAGATAGCTTGTGCTCTGGGAAGAGAGGTGGCTTAAAATGAAATGGGTTTAACATCAGATGGGACACAGAAATAGGGTTCTTTTTGCAAACACAAGTTCTGTTTTCTAATCTAAAAAGAGATTGCTCCACCACACACACCTCCTCTCTATGCCTGCCTTACCCAAGATGTAGGCACACTTGGCTTCATCAGATGTAAAAAACAAGTGGTACCTATTCCAAACCCTGCCAGGCAAATCTCCACAGAAATCTGGCAACAGGGACAAACCCTGAATAGGAAGAAGCTGGACAAGCCAGGAATACTCAACATAGTGTACATACACTGTCACTGTGAGGGGCACCACCAGCTCCAGAACAGGCAGCCTAGCCTCTGGGTCACAGTCCTTGGGATGCTTATCCCGAGAGCCTCCAGTGCTTACCTGCCACCTCGCCTGACATAGAGACGGCACACAGACAGCAACATCATCTTGGTGTTTGCAAACACGAAACGGTCTTCAACACCATCAGGATTCTTCAGCTAACCTTAGAACTAGTCAGATTTCTGACTCACTCAGACCAGCCTCCATGTGCAACAATGCAGCAAGGATTTTTAATAATGGAAACTCATATTTCACAAGCATTCTGATTATCAGACCTACCTTAGCAAACTGCATCTGACCACATTCACACCTGTAGTGTACGTTCTGGTCATTTCTCTGTGATTCAACAATATGTGTTTATTCTGTACCTGTTAACACATCCCCTGAAAACACTGATATCTCTGAGACCACCAGAGAGACTTTTTATTGTGATCAACATCGATTCTTGTAATTAACAAATTAGCATGAATGAATGAATGAATGAATGAATGAATGACACAGCATTCATTGCCCAAATTCTTAGCTCCCTTCCCACGGGTAGAGTCTCATATTTTATATTTCTATTAAAATGGCCCCAGCTGCTAGACTCCATAAATCTTGTCAATATGGCCATGGAATGATGGTTGGACCCCTAGGACAGCTGCAGGCCTCTGATGGTCATAGCTAGACCAGGGAAGACTTAGCTATATATGTGAGCTTTTCCTAGGAGACTGGAGAATGCTCAGCCAGACTCAGCCTGGGGAAGCCAGCAGCACCGTGTACTCTCAGAAGGCAGCAGGAGAGATTAGCCTCCATGCATGTACGGCTGTAGGTTGGGGAGCCACCTACTGCTATGGCTTGAATGTGAGCCCAGAATTCATATGTTGGAAACATTCTCTAAGTTCCTCTGTTCACGATTTTAGAAGTGGGACTGTCCTGGTTTGGTTTCTCCTGTTGATGTGATAAAAACAAGGACCAAAAACAACTTGGGGAGGAGTGCATTTGTTTCTTCTTACAGGCTATGGTCCGTCATCAAGGGAAGTCAGGGTGGGAATTCGAGGCAGGAACTTGAAGCAGAGATCGGTATAGAAACACTGCTCACTGGCTTGCTGTCTCTGGCTTGCTGTCTTAGGGTTTCTAATGCTCATAGAAACTGACCATGACCCTAAACAATGTGGAGAGGAAAGGACTTATTTTAGCTTACAACTCTCAGATCATCCTTCATTGCTGGAGAAAGTCAGGGCAGGAACTCAAACAGGGCTGGAACCTGGAGGCGGGAGCTGATGCAGAGGCCGTGGCTGCTTCCAGGCTTGCTCTTCATGGCTTGCTCAGCCTGCTTTACTATAGCACTCAAGACCACCATCTCAGGGGTGGTACCACCCATGCATGTTGAGTTGAATCCTCTCATATTAATCCAGAAAGTGTACCACATGCTTGCCCACAAGCCAATTGAGTGGGAGGTATTTCCCAATTGAAATTTCTCAATGTTCTTCTAAAAATGGCCCTAGCTTGTGTCAAGTTGACATAAAAGTATCTGGCACACTGGCTCAGCTCCCCTTTTCACACAGTTCACATCAACCTGCCAAGAGGTGGCGCTGCCCACAGTGGACTGGGACCTCCTACATCAGTTAGAAATCAAGAAAATGTCCCATAGGCATGCCACAGCTCCATCTGATGCAGGCAATTCCTCAGTTGAGAGTCCCTCTTCCCAGGTATTTCTAGTTTTGTAGTGAACACATCATAAGGGCGGGTCCTCCAGGATGGAAGGTACTGTGGCTACTTCCCTTGGGATCTTTCCCTTAGAGCTAAGTGTGGCCAGTATCTTGTTATCTAGGTCCCAGCTTCCATGGCATCTCCCAGGGGAGGCCTTTCCTGTTTATCTGCCCCCTGCATGATGTTGAAGTGGACTTGGCTTGTTGGCAATTATGCTTGCTGCTGACTGGCAAACTCCAGGGAAGAAGACTGATGGCTTGTATATGCTCAGCGCAGGGAGTGGCACTATTGGGAGGTGTGGCCCTGTTGGAGTAGGTGTGTCACTGTAGGTGTGGGCTTAAGACCCTCATCCTAGCTGCCTGGAAGCCAGTATTCTGCTAGCAGCCTTCAGATGAAGATGTAGACCTCTCAGCTCCTCCTGCACCATGCCTGCCTAGACGCTGCCATGTTCCTGCCTTGATGATAATGGACAGAACCTCTAAATCTGTAAGCCAGCCCCAATTAAATGTTGTCCTTTATAAGACTTGCTTTGGTCATGGTGTCTGTTCACAGCCGTGAAACCCTAAGACAGCTACATCACTCTCTTTCGGGGCAAGCTCTGTGCACAGGGCAGTGTGTGGCAGGCACTGGACAGGTATGCATGAGTGAGTTTGTGGGTGGTTACACACACTTGCTTGAGTGTAGAGCTCACAGCTTCCCAGAGACCAATCACTACCAAGTCAAGTTTTGTGGGAGACTAAGCTCTGACTGTATGACTTTATATGCAAGCTCTTGCTGTATACCTACCTCCGAAACCCTGAGAAGTCACATGGCAATTCTATACATAAGGAGGCCACTGAGGGAAGCTAAGTAATGTGGTCAAGGTCCTAGGGGAGACAGGTGCTCTCTTCTCCCGTGAGCATGTGGTTTAGCCTGTTCCCTTTCAGCTCATAAATAAACAAATAAACAAACAAATAAATAAATCCCATTGGTCCTCTAGTAAGTGTGCGTTCTAAGTTCAAAGGCTGGGACACTAAAAGTTACAGGCTGGGACTGGAGAGGTGGCTCAGTGGTTAAGAGTACTGGCTATTCTTCCAAAGGTCCTACATTCAATTCCAAGCACCCACATGGCTTCTCAAAGCCACGTATAATGGGATCTGATGCCCTCTTCTGGCCTGCAGAGATTCATGCAGAGAGAATCCGCATATACAGTAAATAAATAAATAAATAGCCAGCCATGGGCCAAGCTTAGGGACATCCATACCACCATGTTCATGGTAATAATTTCGAGATCATAAAGAAACAGACCATCATTTCAACTAAGTGTCTGGACAAGGTAAGCCTTACTGTTTAGTTTAGTTTTATTTGTTTGTTTTTTTTTTGAAACAAGGCCTCACTAGGTAGCTCTGGATGTCCTAGACCTTACTATGTAGACCATGCTGTCCTCAAACTCACAGGGATCTACCTGCCTCTGCCTCCTGAGTTCTGGGATTAAAGATGTTAACTGATGTCACAATCTTATTTAGTTTGCTAGTCTGAAAAGAACAGGCACCTAGGACTTGGAAAGGGAAGGGGGAAAGGTTCGCTGTTCTAAGGAGAAAAAGGTCGCTGCTCCAGGCCATCAAATTCCTAGAATAGAGAGATGGGCCTTTTCCTGGATGGGGAGGATACAGACATTTGCAAGTTTTACCAGGTCGGGGAAACAGAGAGATGGTAATTCCTTGTCCCAAACACACATTTTATAGTACTTGATAGGAAAGATTGGATTTGATATATTTTGTAACAGCAAACACTTTTCCAGAAAGTTTCTTATTAAGACTAATTAAAATTCTTCAATTTAGAGATTTCTTAAAGCTCCTGGGTTACGAATTTGGGGCAGGCGTACGGCCTGGGTCTGCCCCAGCTTGGAGCGTCACTTCCTCTTCCCAGTTCCAACTCTCTAACCCCTCAGGTCAGTGTACCAGTCCCAGCTGAGGGGCCCGGGCGCTACTGTGGTGTCACATGGCGCTCAACAGTTTAAATTGAGTACACCGGAAATTTCAATCTTAAATCCAGAGCACGCGCTCTCTGATCCCATTGTCAGGCCGTTGGCATTCCAGACCTCTGGAAGGAGCCCCCTCCTCCAGATTTTTCTGTCACAGGATTCATTAAGTAGCTTTTAAATGTCATTGCCAAGGGTTGTCAGGACAATGCAGAGAAAATTGCCAACGATTCTGAAAGCAGCCCATGAATCTGGGGCAGAGCTGGCGAGAACAAGGGAGAGAGCCTCTGAGGGAGTGAGGCATTGGCAGCCACTTAAATGAGAAAGTTCTGGGCTTCCAAATTTCTTTGGTTGGGATCCCTGTTACTTTAAAAGATCAATTCAGCAGTTTTCCCCTGTTCCTCAGTCAAGTGTTTTAGATGGTTGAGAAAGCAGAGGAGAAGGGGGCCTTGCGAAAGGGGTGGGGGGTAGGCGGTGCCTTTCCCAGGAGGGAATGAGGATCCATTGTGCTTGCGTGTGTGTGTGTGTGTGTGTGTGTGTGTGTGTGTGTGTGTGTGTGTGTGTGTGTGCATGCGCGTATTGAGGATGGGGGTCGGTTCATTGACCTATTTTTAGTTCAGTTTTGTAAACCTGGATTACAGTATGGCTCCACCACCCAGGTGCAGCCCGGCTACAGCATAAAGACCAATCCCAGACTCCAGTGTAACTGCAGGTGAGCAGCCGCCCCACCCCCCTGCACTTTGTGAGCCAATCCCAGACTCCAGAGCAGCAGCCCCGCCCTCCTGCACATTGTGAGCCAAATCAAAACAGTTTCCTCCCCTCCTCGAGACTTCAGTTTCTACTATGCTCCTCTGAGTCTTCATGGCCTTAAGCTGGGGCCTCTAGTCTTAAGTAGAGACATAGATGGGGACTTCTCTGTGGCCCTCAAGGAGGTAAATGACAGGAACACATTAGGTTTTGTTTATCGTGAGTTGTCATGCCAACCTTGATTTTCCAGTTGAATATACCCCCCAGAAGTTAGCACTTACACCATCGTGCCCCTCTACAAACAGTTTAAGTGGACATCAATCACTGGCAAAACTTAAATACAAAGTTGCAGAAATATATGAGCCAAGTTCTAAGCAGAGAGATGAAACCCTGCGATGACCATTCTATCTCAGCTGGACAAAGACACTTCCTTTAGTTCAACGTGTCCACGTAGTATACATTGCCTACCCACTTAGCAGCCATCACAGCTATCAGATCCACTGTGTGAGAGCAGTTGCCTGTGTTGCAGGGACCTTTACTTAACCAAGGCTTAGGGGTAAGGAGCTGGCAATTCAGATGTGCCAAACAGAAGCTGTAAAGCACTTAACAAGGAGAGAGACTGCCTTGTAAGGATGCTGAGATCTTTAAGAACGAAATACCGCAGACGTATTATGTAGGGCTCAGGACTAGCCATAATTTCTGGTGTACTCTAGGGGTCTTGGATAATGGAACCTGGGGTAATAATAACATGGGTGATTTATCCTGCAGCTTTGTTTTATGGTTCCTATTATTCGCCAATTTTACAATTTTTTTTTCTTTAAAGGGAGCCTATGTGTGTAAGGGCTGAGCAGACCTCCGGTCTTACGCGGAGCTGATTACGCAATGCTGCTCCTGGAGAAGAGCCCCAGAGCGGGAGGGAGCCATCTCAGATTGACAGTTCCTTCCTCCACTCCTGCTTCACTGCATCCTCTGGTCTGGTTAAAGCAGCTATCTAAGGCTCTTGGCCACATCAATGTAAATGGGGCTGCAGGTGACTCAAGGTGAAAGGGAACTTCCTGAAAGCACCCAGGAATTGATGGCAAGGATGGCTGACTAGGAAGAATGGATGAGCCACAGCCACAGCAGGAGCTCTTCACAGACCCACACCAGCAATGCTACACAATGTAGCTGTGGCGCTGGTCCCTGCCACACACCAGAACTGCAAAGCACGCTGGGAAAGCAGGTATCTGGCATTGCCACCATCTGTAGGAAGGCTCGGACGGTCTCTAAGAGTGGAGAATTCCCCCTAAATTGGAAGGATGTGGAAAGATCAGTCAACTAAGTTGAAGACAAATGGCAATCAGGTTGGGTTGGGTAATGCAATTGTAGCAAAACCAACCAACCACACCAACACACAGAAGCTCAGTGGCTTAAAACCATACAGAAGTTCTATTCTGTTCCTATAGTGTGTCAGGGACAGCCGAGGGCTTATTTCAAGGTTGTCCTTAATGAAGAGGCTCAGGCTGATTAAACCGCTGTGCAACATCACTTGTGACTAAGAGCACTGCATAGACAAGTTTAATTAGACAGTGCTGGGAGGCTGCAGGGAGGTGGGAGGGGAGAACTGCCAATCTGTGCACAATCCTTCGGGCCATCAAAGGTTCTTACTTAGAAGTAACACACATTACCTGGCCAGAAGCAGCTGTGCAGGCCTGCCTTGGGGTGAGCAAGTGCATGGTGCCTTGGGTTGACCAGCAAGCTGGGACTGGCAGCTAGGCAGGGTTGAGGTGGTGTTTGTACCACATAGAATCTGCTGTCTTAGGCTACCCCTGGCAAGGGGTGGCTAGCGGGAAAAGCCACTGAAATGAAGACAAGAGCTGGGTTTTATATTCCTGTTGAGGCTCTGGGACTCATAACTCTGGATGCAACCCAAGAAAACACCTGCACTTAGCCATCCTCAGAGCAGTGAGCACAAACTCCATATGGCACAAACAGCAATGTAGTTCCAGCAAGAACTTCTCATAGGGCCAAGAGCAAGCTGAGCCAGAACTGAGTCCAGCCTCCAGAGCGCACTCAGGTTGTCTTGCTTTTACCATAGGCACCCTCACCACATATGGTCTCCTACAGAAACAAACACTTTATTCAGGGCCACTAGGTTCCCTCTGTAAAATCCCCTCTGCTTGCAGCTGCCAGAGGAACTGTGGGGGGTTGGGATGTGGAGGATCTGTAAGCCTTTGGGGCAGAATCATGAGCTATGACACATTCTATTCTTTTTTTCAAAAATTTATTTATTCACATTACACCACACTTTATTCACTCTTTTTTAAAGATTTATTTTATTTATTTTATGGGTATGAGTACACTGTAGTTGTACAGATGGCTGTGAGCTATCATGTGTGTGGCTGGTGGGAATGAACTCAGGACCTCTGCCAGCCCCCGCTCACTCCAGTTCCGCTCCCTCCAGCGTAATTCACTGTAGCTGTCTTCAGACGCACCAGAAGAGGGTGTCCGATCTCTTTACGGGTGGTTGTGAGCCACCATGTGGTTGCTGGGATCCGAACTCAGGACCTTCACAAGAGCAGTCAATGCTCTTACCCGCTGAGACATCTCACCAGCCCCCACACTTTATAACTCTCCTAGCCTAAGGTATTTTGTTACAGTGACAGATAGCATGTGAGGACAGTGCATGTGGG
This sequence comes from Mastomys coucha, assembly GCF_008632895.1. Classification (NCBI taxonomy): domain Eukaryota; kingdom Metazoa; phylum Chordata; class Mammalia; order Rodentia; family Muridae; genus Mastomys; species Mastomys coucha. The sequence continues at coordinate 26,796,632 of NW_022196911.1, forward strand.
CAGGACACTGAGGGAGGACCTGTTTGCCCTTTGAGGAGCCTCACATCCACAGGGCCCTCCTGGTCCCACGTCTTTCCCTCAGATTTTCATGTTGACACTTTTAAAATGACTGAGTGTGAGACAAGTGACACATCTTGCCCAATGACCAAAGGACTAAAAGCCAGTTTCGAAATATCAACACCCAATCCAGAAAGGTCCCTAGTAATTTTGGAGATAAATGAAGTCCACAGGAAAGACTCATTTCTTCCTAATGTGCATTTGCTAATTCTCTGAAATAATAGGAACTCAATTTTTAACAATCTTCTCTAACAAAATGTCTAAAGACTACATTTCCCAGCCTGCCTTGCAGCCTCCCTGGGCCAGGACACTTAGGCAGCCATCTTAGATGACAGAGAACAGAAGGCTGTTGGTCAGCTCAGGACTACTTGTCTCCTGACTCTCTGAGCCAAAGCTAAACCTGTCCCGTGGAAGCCACGGTTGGGTCACGAGTTGTGGATACAAGCTGCAGACATGCCATGATCTGCTTTCATGGAGACAGATGGTTGTTACTCTCCTGCGCTTACAGGAGCATGGCTTCTTGCCTTCACTGGTAAAGGATGACTTCTGTGTTCCTGTAACCAGCCTGCCAGAAATAAAAATATCCTAAAGACACTTGTGTCTCTCAGTCTGGCTACCAGACTATTGAAACAATGAACCCCAAAGAAATGGGAATAGCTTCAGAAATCTCATGCTGGGAGAAGAAAAAGTCGTACCAAGATAACCCAATTCTCTCCTCTGAGCTTTCTTCTAGTTCAGGCTCTTAGTTCAGTGATACGTCACAGACAAGTCCCAAGATTGCACCCCCTACTCCAAATACTGACATTTGGGCATTATCCAAACTCTTTTTTTTTTTCCTAGACAAGGTTTCTCTGTATAGCCCTGGCTGTCCTGGAACTCACTCTGTAGACCAGGCTGGCCTCGAACTCAGAAATCCGCCTGCCTCTGCCTCCCAAGTGCTGGGATTAAAGGCGCGCACCACCACTGCCCTGCCCAAACTCATATATTATATTTAAAAGAGCAAATTTCCCACTCACTCACTCATTCTTTCTGTTCCTCCATCCCATTTACTGGGAGCTTAGATGCAATGGTGAACGCAGTTCCCACTTAGTGGACTTTGAGGCTAGTGGGGAAGGTGGAGGTCAATCCAAGATCCCCCTAACCCAAGCATAAGTCCCGGATGGCAACATGTTATTACATCTGTGCTAAGGATCTAAAATATTGCTAAAAGGATTTCCAGGGCTGCTGAGCCTCTTCACTGTCCTGGAGATTGGCTCTGTCGGTTCCCCAAAGACCTATCGCCTCAAGATGATGTTAGCATCCAGTCTAGAGCTCTCTGATGTGAAGAGCCCATTGGTTCTCTATTCCTTCACACTATCCTGGGAAAAACACCAATTTTCCAGTTTCTACAAGGTCTAGACCTAGGCTTGTGCAGGTTCCACCTCTTCGCAGGCTTTGATGTAAATATCCTAATATCTAATATCTAATATTCACTGAGTTTGTGCAACTAGTCAGAAAAGGGATTTTGTCTGTTTCCATGCTAACTGCTAACTTCCTAGCCCTGAAAAGTTTTAATACTAAGACTCACCAGAAGCTAGATTATTACCTAGACCAAAGTTAAAAACAGTACTGCCCGGTTCAGAACACTCTGGGCTATAAATGCAACAACAGTGGCCCCTGATGGTCATCATTGTACATTACATATCTTGTGGTGGCACTTTTGGATCCCCTTAGCAAGGCTTAGATTAATAATAATATGTAATAACCTCCCTCAATTTTGATCAGTTTCATTCTTAGTTTCAATCCTCAACAGGTCCAGGTTATAGCATTTACAAAAGCAAGTGTATAGGGCATCAGAAGCTACACTCTGTCGTTGGCCAAGAGTCAACACGCAGGGCCCAATGCTGGTGAGATACTGCATTGTAAATCTATGTTCAGTATCACCTTCCTAATAGGCCATGGCAGATCACCTCAGCATTTACTGCTATGCCAGGACCTCCTGAAGATGGTGACTATCGTGATTTGAAAGAAAACGGACCCATTAGCTCACAGGGAATGGCACTATTGGGAGGTGTGGCCTTGTTGGAGTAGGTGTGACTTTGTTGGAGGAAGTGTGTCACTGGAGGTGGGCTTTGAGGTCTCAGATGCTCAAGCCAGGCCCATTTTCTCAATGTTTCTTCTTTTTGGCTGCTGATCTGATTTAGAACTCGCAGATCCTTCCCCAGCACCATGTCTGCCTGCATGCCCCTATGCTTCCCGCCATGATGATAATGGACTGAACCTCTGAACTGTAAGCCAGCCCCAGTTAAATGTTTTCCTTTAGAAGACATGCTGTGGCCGTGGTGTCTCTTCATAACAATAAAAACCCAACTAAGACAGGGACTAAAATATGTTCCTACCCATATATACTCTGAGCAGATAGTTGGTGGAATCCTTGCCAATCCTAACAAGCCAGTTCACCCACTCACCCACCTGCAAACAGCCAACCAATGAGACATGTTGGAAAAGCAGAGAAAGAGATCTAGTCAATGTGATCGTGTTGAAAGAGGCCTAATGACAGCACCAAGTCCACCTTCCAAAGACCTAACATGAAGTAGAGCTTAAGAGGTATGCGTGATTAACTAAGCTGGTCAAGTTGCACATATTGTTTCCTACAAGGTGGCCATCAAGGCTGTCAGAATTGCGTGGAATCTCGTCCCAAGTGACAAGCTTTCCCTCTGGCTTGTACCAGACTTTAAATATTCCCTTTGCTAGCATAAGCTTCCTCAAGGAGATCCCACTAGATTTATTAGGGACCACTGGTTCAATATTCTGATAGTCAAAAGGGCAGGGATCAAGGCTCTTTAGAATATCTCCATTCCTGTCAGGATCGTTACATTATTCTAAAAATAGGAGAGGGACAGGGACCTTTGGCCAAGTATTGTGCAGAGCACCAGAGACAAAACAAACAGTTGTGGTTTCTGTTTCGAAGCTTACGCTCTGGGTGTGGTCGGGAGTATAGAGGTGCAGATGGCCAGTCAGCCTATAAATTATTCACTTCCAGTTACAACAATTGCTATACGAATATGGCTCAGCAATAGACCAAATTAGGCCTGGGGACAGAAAAGTTTTTGTGAGGAAAGAATAAGATGAGATGTACCTAAAATTCAACCTATAAGAAGGGCACCCCCTCCCCAGCCCTGTCTCCGGGAGGGGGCAGGGTTGAACTCTCTAATGGGATTCCCTTAGAGCCAAACATGAGAGGTCAGCGTGGGTCAGTAGTAGAAACAGACTTGAGATATCCCAAAGGGTTGCAACCTATCATGAAAGACTGTGATCAGCTTAAACTTTGAGACCAGCTGGGCTGATGTTAAAGGAATAAAGTGGCTACTTGTTTTGTGCTCTAACTTCAGTTCTCTTGGGTAGCAAATGTTGGGTGAGAGCATCTTGGATCACTGTCTAGTGTGCATCTTCCCAGGACCCAAGGGGACTGTAAATGTTATGAACATCTTTCTCAGTGGTCACGTGTGATGAGAAGTAACCACAGCAGATGCAGTTCTGGGAGTTGGGGAAGTTGAGCTGATGATCAGCCAAGAAAGAGAGGACAGAAGCGTGTAAGAAATCAAAACTGGCCAGGCATGGTGGCACACAGCTTTTAGCCCAGCACTTGAGAGGCAGAAGCAGGTGGATCTCTGTTGAGTTCAAGGCCAGCCTGGCCTACAAAGTGAGTTCTAGGACTACCAGAGTGGTTAAACAGAGAAACCTTGTCTTGAAGAAAAACAAAACAACAAAACAAAAAAGAAATACCAAATAGGATCTTTCTTATAAAATATATAAATCTTGTCTTTAGAAGAAGGGATTAAGATCTTCTTTTCTCCGTCCCCCCCTCCACTTTGTAAGATTTGCAAATGTTAGAATCACATGGAAATCCTTTATTTACACAAAGGAATGTGATGGCTTTTTCTCCTTGGTGCAGTGGCCTCTTTCCCCATCTTCCTCTACTTCTTATGCACAAATTCTTTTCAGACTGGACAACTGAGTAAGATTATTACATTGGACCCTAGCCATCTGAGAAAAGACAGGACCACCACCTTCCTTAGAATAAAAATCAAATGCACTTCTTGTCTAGGTGTGTTCCCTCCCCTGCCTTTTCCTGCCCCAGCAAACCTTTTGATCAAGAGCAAAGTTTGCCTTGTTCAGACACTTAGCTGTAGTGATAGTCTCTCTCTGCAATCCAAACTTATTTCTAAAAGTGACAATAGTGGGGAATTCAGTGCAGACTTGCAGCTGTAAAAGCCAGGGTATTTTACTTGCTGTAAAATGACAGCTAGCTATCAGGACTATGGCTATATTAGGTTAAACACTGTAACACAACACCTACTATACTTCATCCAGGTATATGACCAGGGTAATTATTTCTGGTCTTCCATTTCTGCATCTGCAGAAAGAAATAGTAGTGCTGACTTTCAGATAGTTGTGAACGTGTTTAAAGAGTGCAGCATTATTACATCTAATTCATTCTACTCACTGGATCTACTATTAGTAATGCTTACAATATTTAATACCGAGGAGAAAATCCACACTGCAAAAAGACTTAATAGCAGTTTTTATTTTCTTCCTGTTATTTTATGAATTTGTAAAATGAATTTGCATTGCTATTGATCAAGCAAAAGAGTACAAACTTTTGAACAGAAGGTTGATTTTAGGCAGGCTAGATAGCTGAGATGGTGTAGGCACTTGAGGGTACAGGAGCTTGAGAAATATGGGTTCAATCCCACCACCTACATTACAGGAGAGACCAGTGTGCCACAGTTATCCTCTGACCCTACAAATGCTCTGTAGCACGCTCCACCGCCCCTCCCTGCGTCACAAAAAGTAAAATTAGTTTTGTCGAAACAACAGAAAGATTAACCCATTGTTAACCAAATTTCTCAAATCATATTATTCAAAGAGGTCGTGGGAATGGAGTACATGTCAAAAGCACAGACTGCCAGTCGTTAAAGGATACACTCGTAATCTTTTGATCAGCTCTACCGATAACCGTCACGCACAATGGGGAGGTCTGATTTGGGATGGCTACAGTGACTGAGTAGGTTCTGAGCCTACAATTCCCATGCTGCCCCTCAAACTAGCGCGAGCGAGCCCATAGCCTGCCGGGAGTTGTAGTTTCCAACGGCTAGACACAGGCTATAAGAACATGGGCGATGGCTCCAGGAAACCAACCGTCCCACAATGCAAAGGCCGTCCGTGACGCCATTAGACGAGCGCCGGCAGCGCGGCGAGCGGGGAGCGCCGTGGTCGCCGCCGCCTCCCACCCTGCCGCCTCCGTCGCCGCCGCCTCCGTGGGGCCCTCCGTGTCTGCGCAGCTCGGCCCGGGGCTCCCGAAGGAGCAGCGGAGCGCGGGGCCCGGCGCGGGCGCGGGGTGCGGCCATGGCGGACGGTGCGGGTGCTGGCGCGGCGGGCCAGGCCTCGGGACCGGCGGGGGGCTCGAGTGGGGCGGGCGGCCCCGTCAATCCTGCTTCGCTGCCTCCGGGAGACCCGCAGCTCATCGCTCTCATAGTGGAGCAGCTCAAGAGCCGTGGGCTGTTTGACAGCTTCCGCCGGGACTGCCTGGCCGACGTGGACACTAAGGTACCCGGGCTGCGGGGAGCCGAGGGGGCGGACCACCTCGCTGCTTTCACGAGCCAGAGTCCGGAGTAAAACAAAAGGCACCTCGGAATCCTGTCTGGGACGCGCCGCGCGGGGCACTACCGGTGCCTTCTGAGTGGTGCACACCCGACACCTGAGCACTTACCAGCTGTAATTTTTAATTTATTTTTTATTTCATTTTTTTAGTTCTATCGCTTTTCTGAACTTGAAGATTCTTTTATGGCTGCACACGTATACCCACTCCATACCCAAGAAACTTGTGTTTTACCACACTTGGGAAAAGCAGAGTACTTTAGAAGCTCCACCGATTCCCTTGTTCACCACCGGGGAGGTGATTTTAAGTACCGGCTGGATTGGACGACACTTTTTTAAAAGAAATATTATTTATTTATTTTTATTTATATGAGTACACAGTAGTTGTCTTCAGACACACACCAGAATTGTGCATTGGATCCCATTACAGATGGTTGTGAGCCACTATATGGTTGCTGGGAATTGGGAATTGAACTCAGGACCTCTGGAAGAGCAGTCAGTGCTCTTAAAACACTGAGCCATCTCTCCAGCCCCATGGATGACACGTTGATAGTTAATCCCTTTCCCCAGCTGAATCATTTGCAGACTTGTATGAAGTCAAATTGGGATAAGCTGTAGAATCAGCACCTTCTTTTTTTCCATTTAACTAATTGAAATGGAGTTACTGGTTGTTAGATCCAGTGCCAAAGGCCAGTCTCTACGGTTAAAAAAATAAATAAAATAAAAATGCTAATTCACCTGAGTTGGAAACTTTGGAATGTGTGTCACAGGGCAGGTATATAGTAGTAGCCAGAACATTTCTTTTCCCTTTACAAAACCTGCTTACCAAGATTAAGGTGGTGGAGTTAGGAGCCTCTTTGATTACTGAGGGCTCCCCAGTCTTCATTGCTGCTCAGGGCTGTGAGTCACTTAAGCAAGCAGGCCCAGTAGCCCCTCTCCCAGTTGGAGAGGAGGTGGTCAGGGGCTCAGAACATTCCTTGTACTCACTAGGTAATTTCGTAGGCTTGTTCTCAAGCTCTAAGAAGGAGGATTTAGAGTAAGTGCCTCAGGCTCCTTTGAGGGTCACAGCTTTGCCTGGAAACGCTTCACAGAGCTCCCTTGGCTGTAGCTGGAGTGACTCTTGGTGAGGCTTGGTGGCTGTTTCATTTGGAGGGGGCTTTCCTTGGTGTACTGCTATGAACATCCAATGTGAGTCAAGCAGACAGGAATGTTTGCATTTTAGGGATAGAAATTACTGAAACTCACAAGTCAGGTGACTGGTAAAAAGTCAGTGCTTGGCCTCGAACCCTATTCCTTCCAGAAACAGCTTGCATCTGTCCTTAGCCACATGGTGACAGAAAGCACCTTTGTTTCCTCTTTTAAGCCTGAAAGTCTAATGTCTGAATGAGGGCAGCATAATACTAATAGACTCTTCCCTCGTGGAGTTTCTTTAGAAGTAGATTGACTTAGGGGCTGGAGAGAGAGCTCAGAGGTTAGGACTGTTCTTCCAGAGGTCCTGAGTTCAATTCCCAGCAACCACATGGGAGCTCATAACCATCTGTAATGAGATCTAGTGCCCTCTTCTGGCCCACAGGCATACACACACTGTATACTTACACACATAATAAATAAGTCTTTTTTTTTTTTTTTTAAGTAGATTGACTTATATAGGCAATGCCCTGCACTGTGCCTAGCCACTGCAAGACAGGCACCCTGCTGGCTGTTGATTCATGGCTGCTGTACTGCAGGTGAACTCTGAGGTCAGGTGGGAGTTTGTTTAAAGGGGAAGATGTGTTTCTATGAAAAGCAGTTTCCTGAATGGCTCAGTGCCACAACATTGGCACACACACTAACATGGTCTCTTCTAAATGCATGTCTTAGCCAGCTTACCAGAACCTGAGGCAGAAGGTGGATAATTTTGTGTCAACACATCTGGACAAACAGGAATGGAATCCTGCAATGAACAAGAACCAGTTGCGAAATGGGCTGAGGCAGAGCGTGGTTCAGTAAGTGAAGGGAAGGTGGAGGCCCCAGCGTGCATGCCACACAAGCCGGCCACAAGGTCATGGAGTCCCGGTCTGTGGTGCTTTGTAGCCCTCTGCTGTCTGGTGCATCAGGGCGATCATGAGCAGAGCCCTGGCGTGCCTGCTGCTCACTCTGGCCACTCCTAGGTGTGTGCACTCAGTGTTGGCTCTGGAAGACCTTTTGGATTGCCAGGCTTGCTCTTCATCTTTTGAAGCTTTCAGTGTAATCTGAATATAAGTGTGAGTTTTATACCAAAATACCAGTGTTAGGGTGTGGAGAGTGAGTTAGTTCTATATGGTCTTGAGACCATGGCTGCGAAAGTGTGGTGGCAGTTCACAGGAAACAAACTGACCCTTTGCTAGAAGGTCTTGTGGAACACTCAAATGAGTGACCTCATTGTTACTGCACAGTGGGGGGAGGAGGGTCATGGACTCACATGAGTGACCTCATTGTTACTGCACAGTGAGGGGATCCTGGGCTCACTTGAGTGACCTCATTGTTACTGCACAGTGGGGGGTCCTGGGCTCACTTGAGTGACCTCATTGTTACTGCACAGTGGGGGTGGGGTGTCATGGGTTCCAAGGTAAATTTTTTTTCTGTTGTGTCAGAATCCATTTTGGCTTTTAGCACCGGGGCTTATGTTTGGCACTTTGTAATCCACTAACCTGTTGAATAAAAGCTCGTGAAGCAGGGTTCTGAAAATAGGACATCAGGGGATTGTGGTGAGAAAAGCAGATGGTGGAAGACTGAGGCAGGGCTATGCTTGCTGCAGAGGTGCCTGCAGTTGTGGCTGCCAAAGGTACGTAGGCGGTTGGACTGGGAGAGCCAAAGCGTGCTCTCAGCTGTGCTGTGTCCCCAGAGGCCTTCATGATAGGGTTGTTGCCACATGGGGCCTTCACCCCTGTTGCACTGAATTAGTTCTTTGAGAATCAGTTGTTGAGCTTAGACAAATGTGATGCCACACTCCTGTCATCTCAGCACTCAGATTGAGGCAGGAAGGTAGGAGAGCCAGGCAGCTTTGGTTATGTGATGTGCTCCAGACCGGCCTCAGCTACACAGTAAGACCTTCCCAGAGAAGGAAAGAAAATAAAAAATGGGTGAGTTCAGCTGCTTTCCTCACTAGGCAGTGTGGCTTAGAATACAGATAGGGACTTGAGCAGACTCTGGGTGACGCTGTGCTGTTTGTACTTTCTAGCCACTGGCATCATGAGCCAAGTACACCTCTTCACATTCCCGGCCTCAGCTACTTTGTTACAGCAACACAAAGAAGGCTGGGTTAATGCAGGTCATCTACTTCAGTCTGGGTACTGAGTCTTCCTAGTTTGATATTATAGTGTGTTATGCAAGGTGCTAACACCAGATGTGTAAGGATAAGGTGTATGAACCTCTTTGTATATTTCCTTGAAACTTTTGACTATACAGTGATTTTGAAATTTAAAAGATTTTAAAAATAGAAAAGGATTTTTGTTGACAATCTAGTATTCCTGTGGCTCATGGCCACTGAAATTGGGATCTTGTAAATAAAGAAAATGACCACTCCTGTAAAGTCCTGTGTGTCAGGAGAGTGTGGTATCTACAGCTTCCCACGCTGTCCTCCTGGTCTGTGGAGTACTGCTCCCTTCGTGGGGTGAGCTCTGGTGGCTCGGAGGTCTTAGAAAGCTGGGTCAGAAGCCACCCTTTACTGAGCAGCTGCACATTGTGTGTCAGTCTTTATGCATCTTACCAGTTGTCACAAACCTCTATTGTCTGGGCTGTGTTGGATGTTTGCATTGCTACTGGAAGCTGCTTCTGTTCTTGCTGCTAAGTATAAATGCTGAAGAAAATGGAGGCAAAACAAGGCTTTCGCTGTCTTTGACATTACGACTGCTGTTTTCACTCCACACCTGTGGCCAGGCTCGCTCTTGCCGTATGCCGCACGTATTGGACTTTGGGGCAGTCTGCTCCGATTTGTCTTGTTCCTTTGTACAGAGTTGGGGCTGCATGAGGGATGGTAGGTAGCAGTCGGCTCTGAACCTCCTCAATGAAGGGCCAGTGGCCTAAATCTTGGGGAAAATGGATGTTTGCTGGTCTCGAATGGCACTTGGGACATACTGGTGCAAAGGAGAACTCTAAAGAACTCAGTAACAGTGGTTTGTTTCATCTCCATAGGTCAGGCATGTTGGAAGCAGGAGTGGACAGGATCATTTCTCAAGTGGTAGACCCCAAACTAAACCACATCTTCAGGCCACAGATAGAGCGAGCAATCCATGAGTTCCTGGCCGCCCAGAAAAAAGAAGCTGTGCCAGCTCCCCCTCCAGAACCTGAAAGCCAGGATCCTCCAGCGCCATCCCAGGATGCTTCCTAAGGTTTGGCACACCGTCTGTCCTCTGCCTGGCTGATGTGTGCAATGGTTAGAAAAGGGCTAAGCTGTGATTAGAAGTCACGCTTCACACCCATTCAGAAGAGTCAGCCATCCCACGGAACTCGCCACTCACACGCTCCCAAGTGTACTCTGCAGCAGCAGAGCCAGGCATGCAAGCCGACAGAGGAAGCATCATTGGGAGCCATGTGCAGCTGGTTTACACAGGGCACTCATGTGGAGGTCATCCTCTCTGAAGTTGCTTACATGTGGCTCTCAAACTGGTTGACATTTGCGGTTTTCACATGAAGTCAAGCAGCATTTCCAAGTGCTGTCTCAAGTGAGACACTCACATGAGCTCTGCACATTCATGTTGCCTCTCAGTTACCATGCAGCTCTGTTCCCTTTGTCTCAGGTTTGGGATTTAATCCTAGATTAGCTGGAGATAGAGAGATGAATTCGGTCCTCATTCCCGTCAAGCCATGTGTTGTATGAAGAGATAGATGGTAGCAGGTAGAGGAGAGCCAGTGTGTGAGCGGCAGACCCTCCCTCACCTGTCATCACCTGACCAGGGGAGTGTCCTGCTGTTACTGCTCTCCTGTGAGTCTCCAAGACAGCTGTTTGTAGGAAAGTGGGGAGGGAGGCAGTTGAGCAAAGCCTTTGAACATGGCTGATTGGAGCTTGCAAGAACACTGGCTGCCGTAGGTCAGTACCAGTGGGGCTGTCATGCCTCTTGGAGAGGTCCTTGATCCATCATGGAGTGTAAAGCATTCATTTTAAATCTTTCTCATTTTATTAATATATTTTTAAGGAACATAGTTATTGAATATAGACCCTTGTCAAAAGCAAAAGCATTTTGACATGGTTGTCTTTTTTTTTTTTTTTTTTTTTTTTTTAGAATATACTCAATACCTTTGGAAAGCTCTATTTAACGAAGAAAGGATTCCTGTTTCATACGAATATAACTTTAGTTGGCCATGTCATTACTGATGTCAAGATTTTGGCCTTGACTGTGGTGGTGTCCACATTGGATGGAGAGCAAGTTTGGTGGTGGGACAGTTACTTGTACTTGCTCATGGATTGTGTCACCTTTGACCAGCCTGTTGAAGGGTGTGACCCCAGTAGACACTACAGAGGTTTAAGCACTACCGTGACGTGGGCTGTTCTGTGAACGTGGGCTGTCCTGTGAATGGACCTTTATACTTGAACATAGACATTGCATGTGCATGTCAGCGCTTGCACTCTGGTGTGCAGAAGCCAGGCTGGAGGCTAGCTGGTCAGGACAGCAAGGGTCAGTGGGAGCGGCTATTGGACGGTGGGTTCTCATACGCTAGAGATCCAGACTGGAACATGTGGCGGTTAGCCTCTGAAGACTGGGACGTATGGCAGTCAACATCAGAAGCCTGAAGGTTGCCGTGCTTGGGGGTCTTAGTGGTTTCTGTTCCCTGTCAGAGGTAGCGTCGGAGCCCTGAGTGAGTGAGGAAGCTGAGACTTGGGGTGCACAGAAAGCCCCACAGCTTCCGTCCTGGCATCTCTCCATCTGCAGGGGCAAGTCACTCTGGGTGCTGTGCTCAGTTCTCATGTTTGTGTTTTTAGAAAAAAAAACTGCTAATAAATTGTGGATGTTTTACAATAAAGTCATTTGATGTTCTTTCCCTAAAGCCTCAACAGAGCCTTAGAGCCTTGTCTGTAGAGGGGACCCCTTTCCTTTACCTACCCGCCATCTCCGTGGAGGGGATTCCCCTTTCCTTTACCTGGCCACCATCTCCATATACCACACAGGACTTGATGAGAATGAAGGACTAGTGGCTGCAGCTTAGAAGCACCCTGGCTCAGGCTGAACAAGGCAGCTGGTCAGGGGCAGGCAGTGTCTTGACTATTCTGATGCAGCTCAAGCTGTGTGAGTACCCGTGTCCCCTCCATATCTAAGGGCAAGCAGAGGGGTAGGGGGAGGTGGGTGTCCATTCCAAGGTCTGGGGAGCCCGAGATTTGTATTTCTTTTCTCTTTCTAATACATTAGTTACTGACCTGGAGGCCGGGGATGGTGACAGGCAGCATATGTGGCGGTCAGAAGACAGCTTGTAGATCTTGGTTCTCTCCTACTATGGATCCCGGTGATGGAATTTAGGTCATCTAACCTGGTGGCAAACACCTTTACTCACTGCCCTAAAAGTTTTTGTCTCCAAGGGAGATGCTGGCCTTGCATGTGGGAAAGATTGCTCAAACCCGAGAGTCCTGTTCATAGTCAAGTACACTCCTGACAGCTTGTCCGGCTTGTTGGATTTGGGGTTTGAAGGTTCTGTGGCTCTGGAGGGAGAACCCAGTGGCTCACACTTGCTAAGCCGGCACTCTACAGCTGAGCTTCATGCCCAGCCCAGATCTAACAACTTTTAACCCAGTCAATTGTTTCTGCCCTGAAGGAACGTTCCCCTCCCACCTTTACCAGAAATGCCCTCAGTGAGGACTTTGCTGCCTGCCAAGAACTCAGCAAGATGTTTGCAGCTCCAGCCCTCAATTTAGAAGCAAGCTGGCTCCGCCCTCAGCAGAGATGGAAGTGACCTCAGGGGTGTGGTCTGTTGTTCCCCTCCAGGGTGCAGAACCACATCAGTGCTCTGGAGTTAACCTCCCCAAACCTGGGCCTCATCACACTGATCTGAATTCTGAAGCTAAAAAGGAACCGAAAAGTATAAACTAGCCACATGCTTGCCATAAAAGGTGACCAGGACATAGAAGCTTGTCTTTACCTCCTATCAAAATTTTCTTACTTTGGAAGGCTGAGTAGTATTCCATCTTGTGTGGATATTGCATTCTGAAGAGCCTGGCTAATTTTTAGCCAAAATAAAATTTTTAGCCAAAACTAAAATCACCTAAGACACATCTCAGAACATGCATCATAAAACATCTGCTGGAAACCTTTGATCTGCTCTCTAAGGCCATGTGGTATGAGCTGAGTTCCCTCTGAGCAGGTGCTGGCCAGTAAGTGTTAACAATGGCGAAGATAGCTAAAGCCAAGAGTTAACACATGGCAGTCACCTGGGCAATAGTCTAACAGCCAGAGCAAGCTTGGGACCTCACCAGCCTGCTGGGTCTTCCATGTGTCCTACTGTTATATATCCCCTACCCACCCCCATGTGCTCACCTTGTACTGGGGAAGCTTGCCACTATCTCTGGGAAAACCTGCCCATGCCTGATCTTCTCTGGGCTCCCTCCTCAAAGCAGCTTAAGCCATTGCAGACTTGCCTAGCAAACTTGGTAGAAGTCCACGAAGCTGTTCTCATGAGCTGTGAAGCTAACAGACATGTATTTATAGCCTGTGGGTTATTAATAGGGTTTTACTGGTTACTATTCTAAGCATAGATCTCCACATAAATGCTTGGGGGTGGGTGGAAAAAGCACGAGGAACGTTATTGGGTGAAACCCCATGAAGGGACCGTTGTGCCGTGTCCCCCTGATTCACCTTGTTGAGCCTATGCTGAGAACATGTGGTTTGTTGTAAAATGAGTCCTTTGACACACAGGACTCAGAACCAGTTCTCTGGCCTTTGCCCCTGCCTCCCCACACGTCCCCAGGAAGATGTGTGTACAGTTGACATTGGTAACATAGCCCTTGAACCACAGAGCCTGACAAGTCTAGGAGACAGGCTGGACCACACAGGGTGCTGTTTTCCCAGGCCAGTTCTGGGACAGTGGCCTTCAACCACAGCCAGCTTTAGAAGCCAACTGTCTGCTTCCTTTGTGCCCAAGCCCAAGCCTTAGAACTCACTATTTCACTGAGATGCAAGGCTTCCCTATCCCTCGTCGTAGAAGAGGCAGTACATGGCTGTCCCAGCCTGCAGCCACACTAAAGCCATTATATGTCAGGCTGGACACAACAGACTGGAGGGGAAGCGTTTGATGAGAGGCTCTGAGGGCAGCAGAGCAACCCCTGTTCTCTGTTTGCCTTCTGAGTAGCAGAGAGGAAAGAGGGGAGGTTCTACCCTGACAACAGAGCCAGCTCTAGGCCCACTTCATATGAGGTGTCAAGAGAGGGCCCCAGGCCTGGAAATGGGGATTGCCAGCCGTGAAATGGGAATTGGGAATTGCCAGCTAGAAATGGGGATTGCCAGCCCAGGGCTGACCCATTGCACCTGAATTCTCCCGCAGGAGTAGGGGTACTATTGACAGGACCACGAGGAGGCAGAGTCAACTAGGCAGGACCCTATCTATGCAAGCTTCTGAGGGGAGCTGTCAGCTAGAACAGAACAGGGAGGCATGTGGAGCCCGGTGACTGTCTCACCATGAGACATGACTGAGAGCCATAGCCATGAGTAGTCAGTGCTCAGCCTGCACTCATGGGCTGAGTCCTGGTGCCGTTCTAGTGGAGGGAAGGGATGGGCAGAGTGAGCTGGGCCAGCTGGGGTTGGGTGGGTGGACTAGGCTAGAACAGGGCTGAGTTGATGGGGCTAGAACAAGCACAGGCAGTGGGTAGGGTGGGATGGGGCAGGAGTGTATGGGGTTAGGTGAGATGGCACAGGGTACGACAGAGCAAATGTAGATGGAACACAGACCACGGGGATGCTAGAACCACTGACAAGTGCCCATCAATGAAGGAGGAACCCTCTGCAGCCATGCAGAGGGTCAGGGTCACACCCTCATGGTCAGTACTGCTACATGCTCTTCACTAAGCTTTTTAAGCTCTGCCACTGCTCACAGCTGCTAGAACAGTGGGTGTTAATCAGTGACTCAGTTGACCATCTCAATACCCCAAAGATCAGGACGGCCACTGTCCCCATTTTACAAAGTTGCTCACCCAGGCTGACAACACCAGGGAGCCTCTGGAGCCCAGCTCAAGAATGCAGAGTCAGTCCTAAAGGGAAGGGGAGATGGGAAGGAGAGAGAACAGAGTCCCATGTAGAGACATCCACCTAGGCTTGCCTGAGAGATGGGGTGGAGGGGCCTCTCTTCACTGGCAGTGTCACAGGAGGTAACAGCTGCCTGTGTGAATGATGGAGAAGACCCCATGGCTTATGTTCCAGGTGGAATTTGCCTCTGGCAGGTGACCTTTTACCTCTCTGAGCCTCTGTTCCTGACCTGTGGGATGGACAGTGGACATTCAACCTACAGAATGGCAAGGCCATGCCAGCTGAGTGATGGCCTAGCATCTAGTCACCAAACAACAGGTGCTGAGAGGTGGCTGAGTCCCCCAGCCTGGCTGGAGCCAGGCTTCACCAGGCAGCAGTGCCCACTGAGACAGCTTCATGGCCTCGTGGCCAGCCCGTCCCTCACAGGTTAAGAGTATGTGATGTACCCCAGCTACATCAGTTCCTACCTTAGAAAAGTCACTGGTCCTCTCTGAACCTTTGACTCCTCTATGAAGTGGGTTTATTTGAGGTTTACAGACCATAAGCAGAAGCGACTGGTGTTAATTTTGCTAAGGGAAGCAAAATGGCCAACATAAGGAACACAACATTTTGGTCTCAGAGGAATCAGTGCTCAAAGTCATAGCTCCCTAGCAGAGCAACTGAACAGCCTTAGGTGAATGCCTGCACCTCTCTGTTTCCTGCTTAAGAGGCAGGCGATGGAGAGATACACATGCAGCTTCCACAGCCTGGGCCACTGCCTGTGGATTTCAGGAGGCACTGCCAAGCCCTGGCCTGACCTCATTTGCCATCACTTTGTGCTATGTCCCCAGCCTGAAAGGTATCTTTGTGGGGCTGCCACCCAGACCCAGTGAAGAGCCGGAGTCATCCATATCCCTCTATAAACAGGTCCAAGGTAGTGAGAATCACCCATTCCCTGGTGGCCCTGGAGGGACAGCCATGCCAGAGGTCATTTGGAAGGTGCCAACCTGGTTTAAAGGAAACCACAGAACCCAAGGACAGAATGTGCACAGAAGACCCTCAGCCAGGCAGGGAATCATGTGGATAAAGAAGCCAGAGGGTGTGCAGGGTTCTCTGGATCCTGCCAAACATTACCTGATCTGGGTTGACGTCGTTCCCTCTTGGCCCTCACATCTGCAGGGTGAGCACTTCACCCCCAGGCAGGGCTAACCCTATAAGACCTAGGTACCTCACATGCCCACTCAGATTCAGGTGGCATCCCAGAAAGATTCACTCCAGAATGACATCATCAGCCCCCTGCCTCGGACCGGGATTTCTTATGGGGTCCCTTGTTCTGCGGGACGATGGGTTCTGGCCAGGTGGGCACGGGATTTGGCTTTGACAAAAAGAGTACACACGAGTGGTGTAAGATCTGAGTGTATTTCTTTAAAAATGACATGAGGCTTTTACAATCATTGCAAAAGAGAAATGAAAAATCTGGCAGCTCAACAGTTGAGGTACCTCTGAGGCTATCTGAAACATACTGGGTCTAAAGCAGCAGCTATCTCCTCTGAACTGGTGCTGCATCCCCCCCCCCCCCCCCCCCCCCCCGGGCCCAAGTGCTCTGGGCCTGGGGGACTGCGAGAGATACATGAATCTGAGACCTAGCCCATCTAAGTTCTAGTGCTAGTCCTGCATGTGAGTCCAACTCATTCTTCCCCCAGTCCTAGTGCAAGACTGAAGTCACATAGGCAAGCGACCCCGACACACCAAGGTCACCTGACTTCTAAAAGCCAGGTGCAGATAACGCCTCCTCAGTTCTTTGCTATGGTTACAGACTGGTTAGGCCTAAGTAAGCTCTTCAACTATGTTGCCTTTCTGGGCCAGCAG
>NW_022196911.1:26813659-26834109 GCF_008632895.1 Mastomys coucha
GAATGGCTTAACATTCCAAGCCAGGGTTAGGCTAGGAAGTTGGAACATTGGAGAAGGTCAGAAAGCAAAGTCCGAATTTTCTCTTGCTAGCTGTAAGAAAATTATATCTTGGTGAGTTCCTAGCACACTAGTACGAGGACATATCTGGGCCACCTCTGAATTTGGGGTGCCAGGTGACAATGCGGAGGCAGGAGACTGACTTTCCTGAAGTTTACACCTCAGATACCGCCGTCACACAAAGTGTGTGTGGCAGCCCCCATCACAGAGAGGTAGGAGGCACAGGTGGAACTGGAAGTGAAAGGCTGGAGAATCTTAGAATGTATAATGTATAACTTTTACCTAAAAGCGGGCATGGAAAACCTCTGCCACAAGCCAAAAAAAAGGTGGAGTAGCTAGTTCCAGGAACTTTGCTAATCCAGAGCCTCAGGGCTCTGGTTCCCGATACCTGCCCCTCCTGAATGATCCACTATGAGGGCGGAACTAAGAATGAAGGTCTAGTGGTTTATGAGACTCTCCACCCTGTTGACCAGTAGATGAAGATTGCATTCCTAGAATGAATGTGTTCCCCTCCCTAACTGAATACCTTGGGTTGGGTCCCTCTGAAAGTTTCCACTGTTTATGTTGTTTCCTTGGTAACTCTCTCTCCACCCCCAGCTTCCCTTAAATACCCGACACTTCTTGTGCCGGGGGTCGAACTCTGGCCAGCATGGTCACGAGATCGACCCCGGCGTCGAACTCTGGCCAGCAAGGTCATGAGATCGACCCGGTACCGGTATCCCCAATAAACCTCATGTGATTGCAGCAAGTTTGGTCTCTCGTGAGTCATTGGGTGGTCGCGTCATCCCGAGACTTGAGTAAGGATCTCCCCAATTCTGGGGGTCTTTCAGAAGCCATGCCTGGTCTCTTTAGCGTTCATTCCTGCAGCCTGCTGGGAAGTCACCCCAGCTGCATGGGACCCAGCCCAGAGCCTCCTCTCCCCTCATCCTACCCTCACTTAAAAATATACATCAAGTGCTGTATGATGGGCTTGTTTTGTTTTAGATTTACTTATGTTTATGTTATGCGTAAGGATGTTTTGACTGTGCGTGTCTGTCTGTCTGTGCACTACATGTCTGTCTGATGATCAGTGAGGCTAGAATGGGGTGATGGATACCCTGGGAATGGAGTTAGAAATGCTTGTAAGCTGCCATGCGGGTGCTGGGAATTGAACCTGGGTCCTCTGGAAGAGTAGCCAGTGTTCCTGAACCCTGAACTCTGTCTGACTCTCACTTTTGTTGTTTGCTTGTGTGTTATTTTGTTTTGTTTGGCTTTCATTTTGGTTTTGAGGCAGACTTTCCTAGGAATTTAGGACTCTGGGATTCCAGACCTGAGCCACCTTGTCTTGCCTACCTTACCCTTTTGTTGGCACCTAGCCCTCACCCCATCTCCTATCCCTCAGACCCCGTGAAATACAGCCATCCCTCACTATCATAGGTATGAGGGCCCCTGAATGATAAACCCAAGACAATCTCTTTGTAAAGCAGTGCAGCCTTTGCAGAGAACCCAGGCACATCCTCCCATGTACTTTAAACCCCAACTATATAACCAGTGATAATTGATGTCAAGCAAAGGCTGGCGAGAGCATTCAGGAGCCATGTTTAGGACAGTGCAGGGAGACGAGGGAAGCCCATCGGATCAGGTCTGTGAGTGTCTATTTCTTTTTCTACCCACAGGTGATGGACTCCACCTGGAAAGAGCCAAACAAGACATGTTCCTGGTTCTTACTGGAGTGTTCTTTCTCTAGAAATGAGGGCTGGAGGTGGGAAATTCCCCCAGAGAGGATGCCGGAGTAGATGGTGGCACCAAGCACTTTGCAAGCACCCATTCCCTTGACCCTCAAAGCCAGCACTCTGACAGCAAGGGTCCTGGACTTAAATAACATATCCTGGTTTCTCACTCTTCAGTGGCTGTGCTGCAGGTATGCGCGTGCGTGTGCACCCATATAGACATGGAGGCCGGAGGAAAGCCCTGGGTGTCCTTCCTCGGGCACCGTCCACCTTGGATTTTTGAGACAGTGTCTTTCACAGGTCTGGAGCTTGACAAGTAGGCTCTGCTGGCAAGCAGGCCCTAGGAACCCTCTTAACTCCCCTCTCTCCTCAGCACTAAGATTAGGAGCACACGCCTAACATTTTTAAAACAAATGTTCATTCTGGAGGCTGATCTACTTCATCAGCCCCCATTGGCACAAATTCACATTTTATTTTATAGTTGAAATTGGCAACAGGGCTCTGTCATGAACACAGCAGGGGCTATCCCCAGGAAGAACTGGCACAAAGTAGAGCTTTGAGTCCCTACTGTTGCGGGGGAGGGCACCTAAAGCCAGAGCTGTGAACTTTGTGTGATGCTGGAGAAAAGCACACAGCAGCTTCTGTGATGCCCTGGAACGAAGATTAAAAAACCCGGACCAAGCAGCGGGAGTTAGAGGAAGCCACTCCCAGGAGAGAGCTCTGGGTGTGGGTGTGGAGCAGCCTCCCATGAGGACAGAGGAAGGCCTATAGGCCTGGCCTGGGGACCCAGCAGAGACCAAGGGCGGCACTGGACCCCCTTAATTATTCCACCCCCAACTCATGCTTCCTGTGCAAAGGCCCCAGTGGCACTGACGGTCAACACTGCCTGTGGATGGTTCATTCTCAAAATTGACATAGTGTAACAAAACCACTTCCAGCATGAAAGGGAGGTGTCCTCATTGAGGGTCTTCTGAAATAAACAGCTTGTTTCTCATGAGGGCCATTGAGATGGAAGAGGAAACCCCAGAAACGTGTGCTCACTTGAAAGGCATGTGATGGGATGGTTACAGAGACAGGAACAGGCAGGTGTTGGTCCCTGAGGAAAGGAAGGAGAGGGAAGATGAGACAGGAAGTTGGAGCTAGGGAAGAAATCTGGGCCAAGACGGGGCTTTGTGGAGAGAGACAACTGCAAGGTGGCCAGACAGAATCAGACACATCCGTGTAAAAGGGAATCTTTAGATGTTCATTGTGCAGGCCACAGTGCTCCTCCAGCTTCTCAGTCTGTTCATGGGTGACAGGATGGTGTATGAGTGCTTAGGGGGAACCCAGTCCTAATCGACCCTCCTGCCATGTGTTATTCTGAGTTCTTTGTGCTCCCAAAAATTCTGCCAGGTAAGTTCCATTTTTCCAGGAAAGGACAGAGAATGAGTACACTGCTCAGTGCTCATGTGGGGGGCGTGGAAGGAGGGAGCACATGGCAACACCGCAACCAGAACCCAGGCAATCCTGGCTACACCTACACAAAAGGACCCTGCTCAGGCCACACAAGAACATTCATCTGAACCCTGTACCTCTCATCCCCAGATGCCCAAGACCTCAGATTCCCAGCTCAAGCAGGGCCACAGTATCCCAGATAGAAATTGTGGGAAGGAGACCCCTCTAATCCCAGCATGCTCAGGAGGCAGAGGCAGGTGGATCTTTGTGACTTTGAGGTCAGATTGGTCTACGGAGTGAGTTTCAGGACAGCCATGGCTGTTTTGAGAAACCCTATTAAAAAAATTGACACAAGAGCCTTAGCTCTAGCCACCTCGGCAGAGGGCTATAGCCAGCATGGCTTGAACAGCTGGAATTTAATTTATCAGTGTCATGATATGGTTTGAATGTGAAATGCCCCTCACTGGCTGGTCTGTTTGAACACTTGGGTCCTAGGTAATGGTGCTGTTTGGGACGACGGTGGAACCTTTAGGAGGTGGAGCCTCATTGGAGGAAGGACATCTCTGGAGGAGAGTCTTAAGGCTGTATAGTGAACCTCGATTCCTGCTGGCTCTGCTTCCTGCCTTGCTATACTATAGCTACCTGCCAGCTCCTTCTATAGACCAAAGCCTCCTCCATTTCTAATTCCTTCCATAAATGTGGATTCCCGATATAGCCACATGCAGGCCTAGGCTCACAACATAGGAATTTCGAAGGGACATAAACCTTCATTTGTGACACCTGCCAAACCAAACAGAAGTCCAGGTGTGAAGGATTCATGTTCAACTGCTACATTGGTTGAATGACTGTGGAGTCATAGCTGAGGACAGAAACTGCCTAGCTAGGGACACTGAACACGAATCAAAGGAAGCAACTTTAGATGTGGGGCCTCGATAGTCTTTGGATAAGCTCAGAGCATCAAGAGCCTGCTAAAGAGGCTTGCTACCATGTCTTCAGAACTGTGCACTGCCTGGTGTTCAACATGGCTACCTGATGGTGCAGAAGAAACAATAGCAGCAAAGATATTGGCTTGATTACATCTGGTATTTATTAAACAGGACTAAAGGCTCTCCTGAGTTTTGGAAACAATTTAAAGCAGAATAATAGTGTTGGTGTGGAAGACGTGACTCAGCCTGAGGTGACTTAGGAGAAAAGGATGTGGCCAGGTTCCTGTGCCAAGATATTGGTGTGATTTCCATGCGAAATGAACAAGGCGTTACCATCTTCTCACAAAATCAATTGCTTCAGACATATTCTTTTGTTGTTTCTGTTTGTTCATTTGAGGCAGGTCTAGGTTGGTGCAGAATTTATATTCCTCCAGCGTCTGTCTCCTGGACCCTCAGACTACAGGTGCGCAGTACTATACTGTGAAATCCAAGGGAAGCTCATTGCCCAAAGACAACTGGCAGGAAATCACAATGGTTGGTATCATGGGAAATGGACTACCACCTAAAAACCAGTCTGGTTTCAGGAGATTTCTGATGTTTTAAAGAGCAGTAGGAATGTGAACAGTTTAGTGTTTTAAGAATCATGGTCCTTGTCTGAAGAGGAAATGTATTTGTCTAGACTCAATACTTTTCACAAGCTGCCATTTTGGGGGCATCTTGTGAACACTGTGTCACCTTAGCTTGCAGTTAGAGGAACCTGGTGGGCACAGCCTACAGTAAATTGTCCAAGTCTGTATACAAAGTCAGTGGTAGATCTAGAATTGCAGCCAGGGACTGTCTGACCGTAAAGCCCAAAGTTGCATTCACACTTGAGTCTATCTGGAGAGAGCCTGATGAAAGGAGAAGAGGGCGCCATGGTCGGCTAACAGCGGCCACTTAGGAGACAGTGGCTCTCAGAGGCACCTTCCTGTGCTCAGCGTGAGTTTGGAAATGCAGGAATCTCACTTGGCCACCAGAGGGTATTTCCTGACCAGTTTGAACGCATGAGACAGGGCGTGTGACCTCAGCAAGCGACTTTCCCTTGGGCCTCTGCACCTCAAAATGGCTTAAGAACACAAGATCCCAGAATGCAGTGTCCCTGCTGCCTTGTGTGTGGGGTGTGTGGGGCGGAACTCCTGGTTGGATGTGTTGTGGTATGATGCCAGGAAGTCTTCCTTCTGGTAACAAACGACCTGGCAAGACATGGACTCCATTGCCAGGGGCTGCAAGGCCTGCAGGTCTCTCACGGAACCAGAACCATCCCTGCAAGCCATCTCCATTACCAAAGGGACAGTGGGCCACTTTAGTGCCTGCCGAGCTTCTTGGGGGTCGGGACAGACTTTGACTTTAGCACTGTTTTAGTGAATGGCCAGCATTCTCCATAAAAATAACTTTTGTGCTCTAGAGCCAGATCTTGTTTTTTCCAAACTGCATCTGCCTCTCATTGAAGAGCCCCACCTATGAGTTTTCCTCTCATCACTCAGTGGAAAAATTCCTGGTGGCTTTGCCCCAGAGCTGCGACCCATTCATATATCCCAAGGGCCCTATTTCTCCTGACCAGGTGGTGCTGGGGCCTCGGCGCATGGCTCATCACTGGGCCAGTCTTTCAAAGGACACAAGAAAGGAGCACCCCCAGGAAAGACTATTTTCTTGTGGTTTTGTAACTGACATTTTTTTTTAATAGTCTGTTTGGAGAAAAAGTGAAATCTTTTCCATTATTGTTTGAAAGACTCACCAGTACACCATTCAGGATTCCAGCCCATTTCAGCCGGGACTCCTGACTCAGTTGAGACAGCCTGGGGCAGGGAAGTTGGCAGCCACCGCCCTAGATTCAGGGAAGCAGACTCCACAGGACCAGGGTTTGTAAAACTTTTCCCTCGGCTTTGGACTGCCCTATCATTATTTTAAATGTTTTGTTGTTGTTGTTGTTTTGTTTTGTTTATCTGTTTGTTTTATCTGTAGATCAGGTTGGCCTTGATCTTACTATATAGCCGAGGCTAGCTTTGAACTCTGGATCTTCCTGCCCCCACTTCCCAAGTGTTGGGATTACAGACGTATTTGGTCATGTCTGGCTACTTTGGACTTGTCATTTAGATTTCCTGGTATTGTTCTTTGATGAAAGAAGTTGGGGTTTTGTTTGTTTTTTTTTTTTTTTTGGTTTTGTTTTGTTTTTGCTTGTTTTATTGAGGGTGTCTTCATTCTGTTGCTTTACTTTTGCTGCAGCCTAATTCACTCCAGAAACACACATGTACACCTATGTACGCTAGGATTTTTATAGTTTTAGCTCCCCATCCATCCCCCATGCCCCAGGTTTCTCTGCCTTTGCTCCATTTTGAATTCTTCTTTATAGGTGGCTTGAGGTAAGGACCCAGCTGCGTTCTTTCATGTGTGGATAGCCAGCTGTCCTGACACTACTTGCCATAAAGAGTATGCTGCACTGAACTGGCCTGCCACCCTTGCTTGAGTGCCCCTGGCTGCAAAGCTAAGTGTCTGACCCCTTTGATCTGTCTTTTTATTCTTAGGAATGTCACACTGTCATGACTACAATAAGAAAAAAAATTCCTTTTCAATCAGGAAGAGCACGTGTTCCAACATTGTTTGTTAGCTTCAGGGCCTCCGAAGCCCGTGATGTCGCATAGGCGGGCCTCACAGACCTGTTGTCAGGGGAACAGCTGCCATATTCCCAGAATCCATTGGGCTCACCTCCCACCGTTACCTGCGGCCACTACATCACTACATATATTCCATATATATATATGTATATATATATATATACATATATATACATGTATATATGTATATATATATATACATATGTATATATGCACACACACATACAGGGAATGGCTCCTCTCAATCTCTCTCTCTCTCTCTCTCTCTCTCTCTCTCTCCCTCTCCCTCTCCCTCTCCCTCTCCCTCTCCCTCTCCCTCCCCTTCCCTCCCTCTCTCTCCATCTCAATTAAACCTCTTACATGTGGAACTGTTTGGGCCTAGTGTGTGGTAGCTAGAGCTGCGGCCCTTAGGGGCCTAGATTTGTCTCACCCTGCCCAGGACATCCTTAAACTGCAACCCACATTCCCATCTTCACTCTCTGACACTCTGTAAAACTCTGTCCTATTTTCACCAATTCTTTCATCCTAATAGCCAAGCATTGTCTTATTTTGTTAAGACCC
The DNA here is from genome assembly GCF_008632895.1 of Mastomys coucha. Classification (NCBI taxonomy): domain Eukaryota; kingdom Metazoa; phylum Chordata; class Mammalia; order Rodentia; family Muridae; genus Mastomys; species Mastomys coucha. The sequence goes on from NW_022196911.1 coordinate 26,820,998, forward strand.
ACCTACAGCCTACTCCTGAGGACTCAAATTTCTTAAAATCTATCACTGTTTCTTACAAAATCTGTCAGATGTCAGACTCCAACTCAAGGTATCATAGCACCCCTTTTCTTACCTATCAGGCTAGAGGTTCCCTTCCTGGAACTGACTGGCAATTTGACTTTACCCACATGCCTACTGTCAGATGTGCCAGGTACCTCCTGGTCTTGGTGGACACCATCCCAGGGTGGGTAGAAGCACTTCCCACAACTAACAAAAGGGCTCAGATGGTCTCTGATCTCCTCCTCTGAGAGATCATCTCCGATTTGGTGCCCTAGCCTCCCTCCAGTCAGACAATGGACCTGAATTTACGTCCCAAATTTCTCAAATTCTATCTAAGGCTCTAGAATTTTCATATTCCCTACCACACTCAATCTTCAGTTAAGGTAGAAAGAACTAACCATTCTTTTAAAACCACTCTTGTTAAGCTGTCATAGGAACTTCACCTCCCTTGGATAAAACTTCTGCCTCTGGCTCTTTTCAGGCTGTGAGCTCTCCCCAAGCGACCTCTCCTCATCTCGCCCTTTGAACTCATGTATGGACATCCAGTCCTAACTCTTGGCCTTTCACCTAAATGCTCTCCCCTCCCAGACCATCTACTTACCCCATTACTTTGCCACCTCCATTCTCTCCTATGGAACTTTGCTGACCACCATCTACCATGACCATACACTGTCCCCTGTCCACGGCTTATCAATACTGAAGACCAGATCCTTCTATCCCCTCCAATGGTTATTGGCCCTCACCCTCTCTCCTAAAAGTTGGGACCCTTTTAGGTAATTCTCATGACCCCTTCAGCTGCTAAACTCGGGGGACTCTCATTGGGTCCATCTGTCTCACCTCAAACCTTTCATTTCTCCACCTAAAAATGACATATTTACCCTAACAGGACCATGCTGTGTTAAGCTCCAGAGGACATCGAGACTACTCACCTTGTCCCCAATCCCAGAAATCGAGACTCCACTCTGGCAGCTGTGCTCGACCTTACTGGACTAGACATGGGCTTCTCATCCTCCCAGTGCTGTTTGTTTCCATTCAGAGTAGGTCTTACATCTGGAGATTTGAGGTTCAAGAAACCTCCCCCCACCCCTCCCCCCCACCCCAGATAACAGTCTTTCCAAATAGGGTCAGAAAACTGCTCCATAGCCAGATGCCAGGACCAATCCAAATTGCTGTAATCCCTGTTTCTGTTATCCCATCTAAATATTATGATCTCTTTACTTGTTTTCTCTTTGATCAGACAAAAGACCATTGTAAAACATGGCCAGATGAATATGGGGACTGCTCATATTGGTCTTTCCAGATATATATGCTAGGATCACGGACCAATCATTTCTATCAACAATGCAAGACACTCTTTTTCTACATACAAGACCCATGGAATCTCAGGTGGGAGACAGGAGTTGTTGGTAAGCTCTACCGTAAAAACCAAGCTGGGTCCCCAGTGAGTACTATTAGCATCCAGAGAAAATATGTCTCAATTGCCCAACTCCTAGATATCAGAAAAGTAGGAGAAGTAATCATACACTCCTCTGAGATCCTTACCTCCTCGACATCCCCCCCACCCCCGTAAACGGCACTACCTTGTCATTTTACCTTTTGCTTCAGACCTTAACCTCGGTGTACCAACTCCTTAATATCACCTGACCTGGTCAATTTAAAGATTGCTGGTTATTCATACCCTCTGGAACTAGCTCCCAATTGCCACTTACAACCTCTTTAGTGATACTGCCAAATAATATTACCTCACCTTTTATCAGCTGCCCTGACTCTGATGTTGCCATGACTCCATACCTTCCCTCTATCCCTCTTTTTGGCGTGGTAAACTGTTTTAAGACCTCTGGGACACACTCTGTAGGAACACTAAGCTCCCTAGACTGCAATAGAACCACAACCTTTGATACCTCATCTCTGCCACAATGCCCTGCCATCCAGAACACGTCAATTCTTTGTGACCCTCAGGTCACACCTACCCGCCAGCTGGTCAGGAGTTTGCACGTTGGTACTCCTTTTCCCTGGACTGGGAGTAATCCAGGAAATGAGCCCCTACCAATCCCAGTTGTAGATATGATACCTGTCCAACATAGGAGGGCAGTTCAGGTTGTGCCACTCCTGGTTGCTGTGGGAATAGCCATAGGTGCTAGTCTGGAATTTCAGGGATAATGACTTTCATAACCCAATATGATAAATTCACTTCCAAGCTTAGCAACGGTTTCAAAACCATGCTTACCATCCAGAAACAGATCAATTCTTTGGCAGCTGTGGTGCTTCAGAATGGACAAGTGCTAGGTGTCCTGAAAGTTAAAGAAGGTGGTCTTTGCCTGTCCCTCCAAGAAGAATGCTGTTTCTATGTCAACCAATCTGGGAGAGTGAGAAATAAAATCCAGGAGTTACAATCAGACATACAGAATTTCAGGGACTGTGAGGCCTCCAGTTCTGGGATTTTTGACAACCAGATATGGAAGTGGATACTCCCTTTCATAACGCCTTTCCTAATCATCTTCCTGGTGTTATTATTTGCTCCCTGCCTCATTAATCTTGATTCTACATTTCTTCAACAGCAAATACAAAAAATTTCTAACCAAACTATTAATCAGTTCCTGTTACAGGATTACCAGCTGCTGTCCACAGAGGAGCCCGATGCAAACGTTTACCAAGTGGACCCCGATGGTGAAAGTCAGCTACATCCCAAAATTGATGACGCCCCTAGACAGCAGGAAGCAGTCTAAGAGACACAACACCCCTATTCCCTTTTCACCATCGGCCTCCCCCTTCCCTCCGTTTTTCCATCTCTTTATGATAAGAAAAAGAGAGGTATGTTGGTATCAGGAGCCAGTTTGGCACATTGGCTCCAAACTCAGGAATGTCACACATAGGTGACATCTGTTACTATGGCAACCCCCTCCCCGCTTGGTTTACTCTGCTTGTGCAGCATGCATTTGGTTTTGCAAGCTGTTGGATCCCACAGTCCTCTGAGCTGGCTAGTTCTCCAAGTATTGTAGCTAATTCTGCCGCTTCCTTACTTCCAGGGAGAGTTTTGCTTGTTTCTCGTCTCTTCCCGTTAGACCTCAGTTCTCTGTGGGCTTTTCTTCACGTGCTACATACTGGTGCAAATCATCTAAATGACTTCTAGAGCCATGCCAAGTGAGCATGTTTCAAAACAAATCCCATGCTGTCAGTGCAATCTCCTTTCTCTCCATGTTAAACAATATCCGCTCTCCTCCCACCAGTGTAAGAGGCCATGTTAGCAATGGGCTCTCTCTCCTATAGATAGGAAGTCTAGAAAATAATACCTTTCTTAGTTAGAGTTCCCATTGCTGTAAACAGACACCAGGACCAAGGCAACTTTTATAAAGCCCCAATTTTAGTTGGGGCTGGCTTATAGGTTTAGAGGTTCACTCTATTATCATCAAGGTTGGAGCATGGCAGCATCCAAGCAGACATGGGGCTGGAGAAGGAGCTGAAAGTTCTCCATCTTGATTTAAAGGCAGACAGGAGATTAGCTCCCATGTAGCTAGGAGGAGGGTCTCAAAGCCCACACCTGCAGTGACACATTTCCTCCAACAAGGCCACACCTACTCCAACAAAGCTATACCTCCTAATAGTGCCACCCCCAAGCATATACAAACCACCACATTCTGCTCCCTGGCCCACTTAGGCTTGTTTAAACACATGAGTCTATGGGGGCCATACTTAAACATAGCATAATGCAAAACACATTTAGTTCAACTTCAAAAGTTCCTATAGTCTATAGCAGTTTCGACAAGTCCAAAGTTCAAAGTCTTTTCTAAGATTCAATCACTTAACTGTAATCCCATATAAAGTCAAAATCAAAAAGCAGATCACATACCTTAAACATCACCATATACATTACCACTCCAAAACATCACAGTGAAGAAATATTGAACCAAACAAGACCAAAAACCAGCTGAGCAAACTCCAAACTCAGCATCTCCATGTCTGATGTCAATGCACTCTTCAGATCTACAAGTCCCTTCATCTCTGTTGACTGCAACAACTTCTATCTCTTGGGATAGTTCCACTCCCTATTAATAGCTTCCCTTGGCAGGAATCCCATGGCTCTGACATCTTAGATCTTGGGGTTTACAAGGCAATCAACTTCACAGCTTTTTATTCTAATGTTTGGGATCTACACATGATCTTCTAGGCTCCTCCAAAGGGCCTGTGTCACTTTTCCAGCTCTGCCCTTTGTAGCACTCTAGGCTCGGGTTGACTCCACTCTACTGCTGCTGCTGTTCTTGATGATCATCCCATAGTACTGACATTTTCAATATACTGAGGTCTTCTGCTGCAACTAGGCTTAATCAATAGTCTCTCATAGGTTCCCTTCATGGTGTCAAGCTTCAACTTCTTTGCAAGACCCTTCAGTCCTGGGCCATCAACTGCAACTGAGGCTGCACCTTCACCAATGGCCTTCCCTGGTCTCTTAGTACCAAGCCTCAGCTACTCTCAATGACCCCTTCATATCTTCAAAATCAGTACTACCTGGGTGATTCTTACAGATCACTAAGTCCAGCTGCAGCACAAGGTACAAACTTGGCTATCTGTGGAATACAGCTTCTTGTTGCTCCCAGAAAACACTTCCCAAAAGATTTTACCTCAGTGATGCTGGTCACTTCTTAATCATTGCTAATTTCTTTGTTTGTTTGTTTTTCAAGACAGGGTTTCTCTGTATAGCCCTGGCTGTCCTGGAACTCACTTTGTAGACCAGGCTGGCCTCGAACTCAGAAATATGCCTGCCTCCCTCCCAAGTGCTGGGATTAAAGGCGTGAGCCACCACCGCCCAGCACTGCTAATTTCTTAGTTCCAGCCAACCTGAATCATTTGTCCCAGTAGTCCTTTCTATTCTTGATTCTAAAGCTAGTACCACATGGCTGAAGCTGCCAAGTTCTGCTCTTGCTGGGGCTGAAACATAGCCCCCTTGTTCTATTACATTATCACTAGCTTTCTGTTTTCCAACTCCTTCATTGCCTAAGCTTGGTTGTCATAGAACTTGCTTTGTAGATTGACCATGTACTCGGAAGTCTGCATGCCTTTGTCTCCTGAGTTCTGGGATTAAAGACATGTGCCACCATATGTGGGCCTAAGCTTTCCATGGCCACTATGACTCAAGATCTAGGTCAAAAGCCTGTGTCCTTCATTTTGGGATTGTAGTTCCTTCTAGATTAAAAGTCCAAATGAAAATAATAATCATGTAATAATGCCTAACATGATATATTCCTTGTTCAGCTGCAAACACATAAACAATAAGCCTAGCTGGGTGGAACCTTGCCCCGAGGTGGACACTCTCTTTATCAGGTTATCTCCTTGAACACAGGATTCCTCTCCATTCTACTTCCTGCAGCCCCTTTATTCTTTAAACCATACATTTAATACTTTTCCTTTCAAAGCTTGTTATGCTTGATCAAGACACTCTTCATGAGATTTAACCAGAGGACAAAGTCTCTGCTGGGCTTTTTTGAAACTTCCTTTGTCAATGAAATGAATATAAATCTCTTTATCTTAGCCTCAGGTAGACTCTCTGACAAGGGCAAAAAGCAGCCACATTCTTCCCCAAAATACTACAAATACTACAGTCTCTAGGCCACCTACTGAAGTTTCCTCTGCTGAAACCTCTTGTGCCAGGTCTGTACAGTTCAAATCACCCTCAGAACCAATGTCTTCCATGTTCCTAGCAGGATGGCCCATTAAGCCCCACCTAAAGTATTCCATGGCTTTCCAATACCTCCAAATCCACACTCTTCCAAACAAAAGCATGGTCAGGCTTATCACAGCAATGCCTCAGTCCCTGATACCAACTTCTATCTTAGTTGGGGTTTCCATTGCTGTCAAGAGACTCCATTACCAAGGCAACTCTTATAAAGGACAACATTTAATTGGGGTTGGCTTACAGACACAGAGGTTTAGTCTACTATCATCATAGTGTAAGATTAAGTTTTCAAACTGTACTGTGGGAATTTAGCCATTAGTTAAACTCAGTGGGAGACCGGCTCCCAGAACCTAAAAACAATGGGAGACCAGCAGCTCCCAGAACCCAGAGACAAGGGAACCAAGATGACTTGGCCCGAGAACCCAGAAACAACCTGGCCCAAAACAATTGCCAGGTGGCTAGCCCGCCCCTGGACCCTAGCACGAGCCAGCACCAATCAGAAACCACCCCGTACCTTCCCCTTACCCCAGTCTTCCCTTTTGCCCCAGCAACTGCAAAGGAATAAAAAGCTGCCTAAGACCTTGCTCGGGGCCAGACTCCTCTACCCCTGCGAGGGATATGAGTCTCACCCCGGCTAGCTGGAATAAAAAGCCTCTTGCAGACTGCATCAAGTCCTTGTCTTGGTGGTGTGTGGGATCGTTGCTCCTGGGATTTGAGTGTGGGGGGTCCCTCCGGGAATCTCACAATAGCAGGAGGCATGGCAGCGTCCAGGCAGGCAAACATGGTTCTGGGGAGGAGCTGAGTGGTCTACATCTTGATCTGTAGGCAACCAGGAGAGGACTTCTATGTCATACTGGGCAGAGCTTGAGCAAAGTCCCGCCTTCACAGTGACACACTTCCTCCGACAGGGTCATACCTCCTCCAATAAGGCCACACCTTCCAGTGCCACTTCCTGGGCTAAGCATATTCAAATCACCACAATACCTAATTTAACTTAACTATTATAAAATATTGAACAATTCAGAATCCCATTTTGAAGAAGGTTAATAAATACATCAATAGTTCATGCTGGAAGAGGCCACTGACATCTAAAGTCATATAAAGTGTGTATGTTGGAATGGCACAGGCTACTGTAGCCATGAAGGAACCCTCAGGAGCCCCAAGTCCACCAGTGAGCTGCTCCCTTCAGCTCTTCCCTGCCATGGGCACTACCCCTGGCATGTAATGGGAACTAAGTAAATGTTTGCAGATTTCAAGTTTATTAAGACAATTATGCTTTTTTTAACCTTAAGATGGGCTTCTACTTGGATGCTGGGAACCAAACTTTCAACGTTTGATTATGGGATGTAGCCTTTAACAGTTGAGCTATCTTTCCAGCCCATGAGTTATATGTTTTAATATACATCTAATCCTAATGTGTTTAACTCTGACTAGCAGAGTATGTATACTCCAGGGCCCCCCTTTTCTTGCTTAGGACATTGACAAGAGGCTCTATTCAAAGGCAGAAGCAGGGATTTTGGTTCCCCATACATTCTGATATCCCAGAACCTTAGGATTGAGCATCCTCTACTTCTACTCAGTTCTCTGTTGTGAAAGAGGAAAACATCCTGAAGCCTGGAAGCCCAGGACTTTGGCAAGACTAGACTGGTGGACTGCTCTCCATGCGGTATTGATAAGAATGTGGCAGCTGGCTTGCTTTAGAGGACACATGTCTGGTGACTTTTGGTGGTGGGGGCTGGTTGGAATATTGTATTCAGTCAGGGTGGCCCTTCCAATATGATGGCATTGGGGGACAACCTTCTTATCTGCTCGTCCACTTTCCACATTGACTCGACTAACAATTGGCCAGTTGTGAAAGATGCGCAGTCCTAGGTGACAAGCCGAGGTCTTGAACTTTTTCTCACTCCCTAAAAGGAGGGCAGGGCTCATGCTTGGCTCAGAGCCTCCACTGCAGAATTGCCTGCACACTCACCAGGAGTGTTACACTCACCATCTTGGTTATCAATTGGTACTTAGTTTATTTAATAATGGCCTGAAGTGGTAGATGTTAATCTGCTCTAAACTCCCAGGCAGGTGTGCATGTACACTTCTTTCTACTGCCCAATGCTCAGGATTCACTAAGACACACACACACACACACACACACACACACACACACACACACACACACAGCCTTAATTTTAATATGCCCCTAAGAAGCTCAACAGCTGGGCCATTTCCAAGCTTCCACATTGCTAATGCCTCCTTCTGATATTATCACTAAAGTCTATATTTCATCTCTGCTACCCTAGACCCAGTCAGGGGAACAGCCCCTGGGGCCTCACTTCCCCAACTATCACAGGGCTGGTTCTCTGTCTTCCAAAGCTCTCATGCTTGCATCCTGTTCCTTTCCTGGCATGACGACTCTCAAAACCTCCTTCTTCCCATGGTGCCTTGTCCAGGAAATCTAAAATCCCGCCTCTGTCTCCTTGCCCAACTATTGGCTGCAGGCAACTTTATTTACTAATTAGAACCAGCTGGGGGCAGGGACCTTCCGCATCTCACATGTAGATGTGCAACTTCTCGAGAAAATTCAGGAACCCAAATAACATACTAAAAGCAGTAAACCAAATCCACAACAATGGCCTCAAAGTTTATGGACAGTGATGCTGGGGACACACACATGCCCCAGAGAAGCTGTAAAAAGGTTTCCTTTAAGTGAAAAATGAAAGTTCTTTACTTAAAGAGAAAGGCTGTTAAGATTTACACTAAGAATGAGTCTTTTGCTGTGATAAAGGCAAACTGACATTTGATGATTCTTCTATTTCAGACTACCAAAGTCACACCCTTAGTGTATGATAAATATCTATTAGTATTGGAAAGCAGTTTATCCAAGTATGTGGTGGGTAGGAGGCATTGCACAAAATACATAGGGCTTGGCACTATCCATTGGGCTGGTGTGTGTGTGTGTGTGTGTGTGTGTGTGTGTGCGCGCGCTTAGAACACACCCCTTGTGTGCTGGATAGTTTTTACTGTCAACTTGACACAACCTAGAATTTGAGGAGAGGGAACTTGTTGTCCCAATGCCATGTCTGTGAGAAATTGTCTCAAAGGATGGTTGAGGTGGGAGGGCCCAGTCCACTGTGGGTGGTGTCATCCTTAGGCAGGTGGTCCTCGGCTATATAAGAAAGCAGGCTGAGCTTAAGCCAGAGAGCAAGCTGGTACACAGCCCTCCTCTATAGTCTCTGCTTGAGTCTCTGCCCTGACTTCCCCTAGCCATGGATTGTTACCTGGGAGAATAAGATGAAATGTTCCTTAAGTTGTTCTTAGTGTTGCAGTCTTTTATAAGTCAACCAAAAGGAAACGGAAAACATGAGGCTCCCCATCCCCCCAGAAGCTCAGAATTCTAAGGGGGTGTTCCAGCAGAGGTAGGAGGTGGCTGCCACCATCTGAAGGCCTAGACCTGACAACACATAGTGTTACTTCTGCCAAGTGCCCTTGGTCATTGCAGCCACCACACCATCCCGGGGCACATGGTTTCACCTCTAGATAGGAAGGTTGAAAAAATGTTGGAGCTGGCTTCTATCCAGCACACTCTGCATTCCTCGACCACAGCACCGCTCTTCGCTGGCAGCCTGCCCACACACTTGATAGGCTTCCTCAGATGGGATGGTGACACATGGCTCATCCTGTGCCTCTCCAGGGGATGCAGCTGCTGAGTCTGCTCATGAAGCCCAGGAATAACCTCAGAGGCACGTGATACACAAGCCCGAGTAAGCATCTCAGATGCATTTTGGGCAGAAGGCTTAGGCCATAACCCAGGAGCAACATTGCTGACTCATTAGCCGAGGACTCCCATAGCTGACTCAGACCTGTGCTCTCAGTCTCTCTCCAACATGGCAGACCCTGCCCATAGGACTGTGCAGAAAACTCAGGCTCTTCTCCCACTACACTGTGGCCAGTGGCTAGCACTCATTGATTCCAGTGGGCAAAGTGAGTCTCATATTGAACTTAGATGGCAAGCTCTCCTGTTTTGAGGGAGAAGAAAAATGGAGGAAGTGAAGTAGGGAGAGAGGGAGAGAAGCAGGCAGCTGACTAGAAAGGCTTGTGCAGTCAAAGTCATTTCCTCTTCCCCTTTTGTTTTGTCCTTTCTTTGGAACCAGAGAGCCAGGGGGTTATCTCTAGGGCTGGAGTTTCCATTTCTGGCTCTTTTTTTTCCCTTCTCCCTCCACTCCTCCACCCAGCCCCCCTCCACAGAACAAATGAGCCTAAACCCATCTGTTCCCCTTCAGGACTGGAGCTCCTGAGCCCCATCTCCTGATTCCTCTAAAGACCTTGGTTGTTTGGCCAGGGTGCTTGTGTGGAAGTCAGCAAGGCCCTCTGGCTTCTCGGTGCTTACCTGCTGGGGTAGCTCTTTTAGTCCTTGGGATCCACACATGCAGATGAGGCAGGGGATGCTCTTTTTTTTTTTTTTTTTTTTTTTTTTTTTTTTAACATATTGGCATTGTTGGCAGCGTGAAAACTGTTGGCATCAGGGCTCCGGTGAAACCCTGACATCACATAGGTGGGACTCACAGACCTGTTGCCAAGGCAACAGCCACCATATTCCCAGAATCCATTGGGCTCACCTCCCACCTTTACCTGCAGCTACCACATCACCACCCACATATATATGGGGAACGCTCCTCCATCGCTCTCTCTCTCCCCCCTTTCTCTTTCTGCCACCACCCTGTCTCTCTCTTCCAATTAAACCTCTTACACATGGAACTGTTTGAGCCTAGTGTGTGTTGTGTCCTGACTTGAGCCACCATTCTAACACATCAAAAACCACTCTGTATTTTAGAAGCAGAGTGCACACCACAGGGAATGGCATAGCTAGGCAGAGCTTTGCAGGGATGGTATCCAGCGGTTCTCCTCCAAAAAGGATCATTTGGTTCCAGGCTGATGCTGACTTGAAAAGAAAGCATTTGCTTCACTTCCAGGCCTCGTTTGTTCCTTTCCTTGTTTGTGCTTGTATGGGATGAGATGGGGGGTGGGGGCGGACAGAGAAGTAAACAAGAAGCAGAAGGAACTGGCAAAGAAGATAGCCCCCCTAGATATCCATAGCTTGAGACCCCTCATCCACCCCAGAACTATGGGGCAGAATAATTTACAGCAAAAAGACTGTTAATCCCATAGGGTAAAGATAAGACCACTACTATGATTTTGAGAGAAATTTGAAACAAGCATTAATTAAATACTGACCAGGTCCATTCCAGGTTTCCCAGAAAATGGTGACAGGTCACATTTTGTACAGGCTTATAAAGGCAAGCCCATAAGGCTATGTATGTATTTCCCACCGGGTCCAATCAGGGACAAGCATATATCCTAATGTATTTCCTGCCTCTATACCCACCCCCCACACATGATCAGGCATGTCTGGTACAGTTGGGCCAAACAAACTTGCTTAGGGACACGGAAACATCTTTTTGAACAATAGCCTCCCAGCATGCTTCTTAAGAAGCATCTGTCCTTGGGCAAGGGCTTGCAGGTAAGAGCAATTTAGTTTTGTGGGTCTCTTAGGCACAGTAATTGAAACTTAAAAACATAACTTTGGCCGGGCAGTGGTAGTGCACGCCTTTAATCTCAGCACTTGGGAGGCAGAGGCAGGCGGATTTCTGAGTTTGAGGCCTGATCTACAGAGTGAGTTCCAGGACAGCCAGGGCTTCACAGAGAAACCCTGTCTCGAAAAACCAAAAAAAAAAAAACCCCACAAAAAACAAAAAACAAAAAACAAAAACAAACAAACAAACAAACAAACAAAACATAACTTTGGCTCTAACTGTGGGTAACTGCAGATCCCCAGGAAACACTGCTTCACTTGGCAGCTGTTGCTGCTGCTCACTGAAAGATGATCATGAAGTTGACATGGACAGAAAGAAAAAGATAGTCACAGGAGGGCAGGAATGAGGGAGCAGGCAGCATGAGCGGATGGAGCAGGGTGAGCTGTACAACCCAAACCCTTGGGGAAACACTGGGCGGGGTCTTAGGAAGGAGGGGCTAGGCCTGGTGAATTGGAAATATGCCAGTCAAAGAAACCTGGACACACACAAGTGCATGTCACACAGGCACACATCTCTCAGACCCTTGCAGAATGGAATCTTCTACATTAACGGATTTCAACATTTGAGTTGCTGGGCTTTTAAAAATGCTAAACCAAACTTCCTGGGCAGGGTAGGAGGAGGATGGTTCCAGAGCAGGGGATGACAGCTATTGCTCTGGAAGTACAGGCCTTGTATGGTCTGTGGCCAAGACCCACCAGCAGCACCTCTCCTTTATACTGACTTCACTTGCCAGACCCTGTTCACACAATTCCATCCCTAGCCCTGCCTCTAGCCTGGCCCCTAGTTCTATCCCCAGCCCTGATCCCAGCCCCACCCCACCCCCAATACCTGTCGTGGTAGGAAACAAGGCACTTTGGAACTAGAATTTAAAAGAAACCATGAGAAACACATTGAAACTAACAGAAGTTATGGAACAAATGGATTTAACAGATATCTATAGAATATTTCATCCTAAAACAAAAGAATATACCTTATACTCAGCATCTCATGGTACCTTCTCCAAAATTGACCATATAGTTGGTCACAAAACAGGCCTCAACAGATTCAAGAAGATTGAAATAATCCCATGCATCCTATCAGATTACCACAAAACAACATGAACAATAGAAAGCCCATATACACGTGGAAGCTGAACAATGATCTACTCAGTGATAACTTGGTCAAGAAAGAAATGAAGAAAGAAATTAAAGACTTCTTAGAGTTTAATGAAAATGAAGACACAACATACCCAAACTTATGGGGCACAATGAAAGCAGTGCTAAGAGGAAAACTCATAGCTCTGAGTGCCTCCAAAAAGAAACTGTAGAGAGCATACACTAGCAGCTTAACAGCACACCTGAAATCTCTAAAACAAAAAGAAGCAAATACACCCAAGAAGAGTAGACACCAGGAAACAATCAAACTCAGGGCTGAAATCAACCAAGTAGAAACAAAAAGAACTGTATAAAGAATCAACAAAACCAACCAAGAGCTGGTTCTTTGAGGAAATCAACAAGATAGATAGACCCTTAGCTGAACTAACCAGAGGGCACAGAGACAGTATCCAAATTAACAAAATCAGAAATGAGGAGATATAACAACAGAAACTGAGGAAATTAAAAAAAAAATCATCAGATTCTACTACAAAAGCCTATATTCAACACAACTGGAAAATCTAGATGAAATAGACAATTTTCTAGACAGATACCAAATACCAAAGTTAAATCAGGATCAGTTCCATAACCCCTAAAGAAATAGAAGCAGTCATTAAAAGTATCCCAACCAAAAAAAGCCCAGGACCAGATGGGTTTAGTGCAGAATTCTATCAGACCTTCAAAGAAGAC
>NW_022196911.1:26834132-26837939 GCF_008632895.1 Mastomys coucha
AGACCTTCAAAGAAGACCTAATACCAATACTCTTCAAACTATTCCACAAAACAGAAACAGAAGGAACATGTCCCAATTCATTCTAAGAAGCCACAGTTTATGCTGAGTATTCTCCTTTGGAGATGCAACGGTTTCTGTCTAATCAGGAACCTATCACAATCTCCTTTCATAGAAGACTTCATAAGAGTTTTTTTTTTTTTTTTTATACTTCTATCATGTTTAATGTTCCAAACAGATTTTAAAAACTGGTTGAGTGCATATTGCTTTTAGCTTCAGAAGCTATCATGTATATTTAAGAGGTATTTAGCTATTATAAATTATTTTGATGACTTAAAAAGAAAGCATGAATCTTTTAATTTTTATGCACATACGTATTCTAGGCACTACTAGATCTCTTGTGCAGCAGCACATTCATAAAAACAGCCACAGCCCCTAAACTGCTTATTGTGACTTCTTGCTTTTACTTTCAATTACACAATGAAATAGTCAAACCATTCTGGACTAAGCAGGAAATCCCCACCACCACCTCCCACCCCCAGCATTCCTCTTGCCTTTTCTCTAGAAACAATACGTGTTAGGGATCACCTCAGAACCTTTGGGTCTGTGATGGGAAAGTGTGGGTGGGGGCTTTGCCCTAATGCTTGTTCCATATACATCTCAGGTAGAGTTCCACTGTTGTGAGCAGACGCCATGACCAAGGCAGCTCTTATAAAGGGCAACATTGAATTGGGACTGGCTTACAGGTTCAGAGGTTCAGTTCATCATCATCATGGCAGAAAGCATGGCAGCGTCCAGGCAGCGTTCAGCAAGATGAAGGAGCTGAGTTCTACATCTTGATGGGAAGGCAGCCAGGAGACGGTCATCTGCAGGCAGACAGGAGGAGGGTCTGCTCCACGCTGAGTGGAGCCTGAGCATAGAAGAAGACCTCCAAAGCCAACCCCCACAGTGATACGCTTCCTCCAAGCAGGCCATGCCTCCTAGTAGTATCACTTCCCATGGGTCAAGCATATTCAAACCACCACAATATTTATAGATATTTCTGGAGATTGCTTTTTAAATTTTAATAATTTGTCAAATTGCCCTCCAGAATCATTGTCTGATCCATCTTGATTTCATCTTCTCTTTCAATGACCCTTCGGAGTATGAGCTATGGTTATTCTCTACCGGTTTAGAAGATAAAGGAACTACAGTACAGAGATGTGAAGGGATGACCTCAGAACCACACAGCAAGAACATGGCAGCAGCACTTGGCCATGATTCCTGCATGTGGTGCTAACAACAACAGCCACTGTGCATTTATAGCCCAGTTCCTTCTGGAGCTCATGTGGGCTGTGTCCAGATGCCCAACTAGTACAAACGGTGCTGCCATGGGAACCTTTGTGAAGGAAGGATGTACTTAAGGCAGCCTGGGCAGAGGTTCCAGTCAGTACTGCAGCATTTGCTGTAGGGAAGCTGAGATGTTTTCATCCTGAGCAGTGTGTTACTGTGACTGTCACCCTGCAGAGTGTGCAGCGAGGAGAGAGGTGTGCCTACTCTCCGTTGGCCTGCAGAGTGTGCAGCGAGGAGAGAGGTGTGCCTGCTCAGCTGGGAATGGCAGTAGCCCCCGCGATGGCAGTTGGGCTGCATCCTACAGAGACTAGGGGTACAGACTCTTTGTGTGTTATGAGCCATTTGCACTTCTGTGAACTCTCTGTTTATTTTTTAACTCTTCCCTGGAGGGTGTTTATCATCTTGATTGTATGTGCTCTAATATTATGGGATAGCAGGCCTTTGTCAATTACATTGCTTTGGTGATAGAGACCAGGGTTGTCATAGGGGACAGTGCTCCTACCTTACTTACATAATGCATGTGGGCAGGGACATGCAAGGTTGGACATAGGTGAGTGGGTGGAGAGAACGCTTGCTCCTGCTCTGCTGATGATCTGCAAGTCTGAGAGCTGTGAATGTCCCAGAGTCAATCACATCTCATTCACTCATTGAAATACTACTTAGCCACTAAAAAGGAATGTGATGGACCAGTAAGATGGCTTAATGGGTAGAGGCACCTGCTACCAATCCTGACTACCTAAGTTTGATTCCCAGAGCCCACACAGTAGAAGGTAGTATTTACTATACAGTATTTAACATTATCCTTTCACGTAACATAAGTTATAAAACACACATCTATTGCACCCTTTTGCAGTTTTAAATATTACATTTATTTATTTAGAGTGCATTTGTGTGTCCATGCAGGTACTGAGGCACTCGTGTGTACAGAGGTACCACTTGTGTGGAAGTCAGAGACAACCTGTAGAAATACAACTTTTAACATTTTATTTGTTTTTCTATTTGACTCCTGGAGGTAGCCATGGCCAGAGGTCCCCTGGGCACACATGCTCTGTGCGCTCTCCTCGCACACTGAGATGGAGCTGGCTGTGTGAACTGGGGCATGCTGCTGCCCTAACGTGAGGGGCATCCTGGCTCTGGACAGTTCTTCACACTTTGTAAGGGAGCTCAAACAGCCCTATAGAGACCCCTGTGGAGAGAAAGAGGGGCTTTGTCACAACAACTCACCTCCTTTCCAACCCACTCTTCTGATGAGACTGCCTGGCTGCTCTCCTGGCTGTACTTCAAGAAAGACCTGGATCCAGAACCTCCCAGTTCCTGAATTCCTGCCTTGGAAATTACAAAAGGCAAATATGGCCATTCCAGCAGCTACTCGGACAGTAGCATGGCTGAATAATGCTTATACATTACATTTTCACATCCTTACCATTGGGACTCAAGAATATGGCCTGCTGTGACCAAATGGACTTTGCAAGTATGGTAAAGGGGCTGCAGGTGGGGAAAGAGCCTGGATTACTGAGGTAGGCCTGAAGAAGGAGGCAGCGGGTTGGGTGGCTGCAGAGGACAGAGCCATGTGATGGGGCAGTTTGACGATGACAGAGAGGCAGATGGGTGGGGTGTCACAGAAGACCTCTGGAGGCCCACAGCAGTCAGGATGTGGATTTTTGCTGGAGCAGCTGTGAGTAGCTGCAGCTCATCTAGGGACTGTGAGGAGGGATTTGTGACACTTTAAGCAAAAAAGCTGTTGGGACTTTGCCACCATGGTCATAAGAAGCAGCCAAAAGCTTGCACAGATCCTGGCCAGTAGGTGGCTTTCATCTGAGTCCCACCTATCACAGATCAGAGGCCCTGAGAGCACTGAACACTTGACAGTAAGGGACCTGCAACCTCCTAAACCAGACCCCAGTGTGGGGAGCCACAGCTGGCACCATATTTGGCACCTGGTCTTCAGCCAGAGCAGAGAGCATTGTGATAAACAAGCCCTTATTTGGAAAAGCTGAGTGCCTCCAGTTTGTGATGCAAGCTGGCATGATTTCCCGCAGCCTATTATGCTTTGCCACATAGCCAATGCTGATTGGGACCAGAGAAAGTATTTAACCCGCGAGTGCTAGGGGCTGGGAGTAGAAGAGAGAGAAGAAAGGAAGAAAGAAAGGAAAGGAGAAAGAGGTAGTACAAGGTTCCTGAATAAACTGCTTGGAGAAGAGCTCGTGGTCGCTTCCTTATTTCTGCTGGTCGGTGAGGCTGCGACACCCCAGGGCAGGGAGTATGCACTCATAAGTCTGTTATCCTGGATTCTGCAGCAACAGGACAGCCTGTGTGCCTGGCACTACAACACTTCAACTGAAATGTCGTGACACAGGAATGTTACAGTACCAGGTCTTTGGGGCATCCGATCGTGCCTCTGAAAGACCCTCAGAACTGGGGAGATCCTTACTCAAGTCTCAGGATGATGCGACCACCCAATGACTCACGAGAGACCGA
>NW_022196911.1:26839783-26840189 GCF_008632895.1 Mastomys coucha
TACCATTGTACACCCAATCTTAACAACAAATTTTTAACTTAAAAGCTCTTACTTATTTCTTGCATACTTATTTCTTGCAGTTTAAGATGTAGATGGTTTATAACACAAGCCTCAACTTTTACCAATCACTACTGCATATAGGATACAAAACTCAAAACTAATAATATAAACACCAAAGCAAACTTTCTGAGAATAAGCTGTGTATCTGTAGAACTACTCAAATACCTGACTAAATTCTAGTCACACAATGTTTCTAGTTTAAATTATCTATACACCAATTAAATCACTTTCAGTACAGTGTAAATATTATCAGAAAGTCATTTTACAAAAGATAGCAATGATTTTGTACCAAATAGGAACATATGAATTTAACTCAGTAACAAATTGTAAGGCTTTCTATAGCTAT
>NW_022196911.1:26840907-26843059 GCF_008632895.1 Mastomys coucha
TTTGCTAAATGCTATGAGTGCACCATTGGACAGGTGCATTTGACCAGGGACCAGCAGGGAAAGCATCTTTAGATTTCTTTAGAAGCCCTTTGGGACCAGTCAAGGCAAAGATGCCCGCCCTTGGGGGACAGAACTCCTCAGAATCTATCTGTCCCAGAGAACCCATCTGTTCACAGAGTGAGAACTGTTCGCAGGAATTAAAGAGCAGTAGCCCACACAGCGTGATACACAGGGCAAGGGACAGGGGTGTGGAGGTCACCTCTCTGCATCTTTTATCCTTTCCCCTACTATGGTCCACCCTCTGACACTCAGGCCTAGAAGGTGCAGCTCCTGGGGCTATGCTGCGCTGCACCGAGGATGCAGCTGAGTCACCTGTTCCAGTCTGTGCTCACTCAGTGGACCAGTGGGCCTGGGATGAGACCCAGGGCTGCTGCAGGGACTCGTGTACCCATAAGGTGCACTGTGCCAGCTTCGCTCCTCATATGGATTCATCCTGGCAGCTTCACCATCCGTGGGTGGCAATATTTAGCATTCAGAATAAAATGTGCCTGGACCTGGATACACAAAATGTCTATTCTCCCTGTCACCCCCTCCCTCCATGCAGCCCCAGGACTGCTACCTCAGTGTCCCAGCCATCCAGAGGTGATCTATAGTTTTTATACAAATAAAACAGCTTCTTCTCTAAGGGACTGGAGCATTTGCATATTTGAAGGTTAACAGGGTTGTGGCCTGGAACCAACCCCATCAGGTACCAAAGAGCTGTTCTTTTCTAAACATTTCATTCCCAGTTTCCTGGCAACCACACTGTAGTTCTGTAGCTCACTCAAGTCCAAGGACCCAGTCAGCACTCTATCGGGATAGTCTTGGACCTGCTGAACTCCTTGCTAATGCTGACCACTCCAGCCACCACAACCACAGGCCACTTGGGGGACTTGGTAGCTTGGGCAGTCTGGTCGTTTGAATATGTTTGGCCTATGGGAAGTGGCACTACTAGGTGTGGCCTTGTTGGAGGAAGTGTGCCACTGTGGGGGTGGGCTCTGAGGTCTTCTAGTGCTCAAGCTCCGCCCATTGTTGGAGAGAGTCTCCTCCTGGCTGGCTGCCTTCAGGTCAAGATGTAGAACTCTTGAACCCTCCAGCACCAAGCCATGCTTCCTGCCATGATGATACTGGACTGAAGCTCTGAATCTGTAAGCCAGCCCCAGTGAAATGTTGTCCTTTATAAGAGTTGCCTTGGTCATGGTGTCTCTTCGCAGCAATAAAACCCTAAGTGACAGGCAGTGTCACTCCACTTAGTTCTGTGTGCTTTGGCCTGCTCCTGACCAGCGCCCTGACTGAGGAGTCTCTGAGGACAGCCCCGGCAACTTCCTCTTTGTGTCTTCAGGGTTGAGAGGCAGACTCAGATCTTACCGGTTCTCACCAAGGACAGTAGGGGCTTGTTTTGGTTTCCTGCTGGGGAGCCTGAGCCTATGAAGTCCAGAGACAGCTCACATCTCCCCATGGAGGTTATTTCCTTTAGTGTCGTCCCTGGCAGTGTTGGTGGGGAACTTGCACTGGGGAGTATTGAAGCCCTATGGCCAGGTAGGAAACATGGAGGAAGCTGAGAGGCCGCCTTCTCAGGGATACATTAAGAGCTGTTTCAGCGCATTTTGGCATCCTGCAGGACAGATCAGCAACCAGTCAATGAACAAACCTGAAGCTCAAGAAGTGCTGTGGTTGGCTCTTGACACAGTCCAGGAGTTAGAAATGTCATCTACAATTCCACAGTGCTGGGAGGTGATTAGGGCCCCACGCTGTGCCTTCATGTCAGGAGTGAATCAGAAACACCATCCAGAACGCAACAGTGCTGGGGTGGGCGCTTACGAGGGGATGAAGTCCCAAGGCTGTACCATTAGAATGCCTTCATGTCTTTACTTCAGAAGTGGGCTCATTATCTGGAGAGAGTTGGGTTATTTTAAAGCCCGTTTGTGGGGCTGGGATTTAGCTTCGTGGTAAACCAAGACCCTGGGGATGGTGTCCAGCAATGTCGTAGTTACCTGCTTTTCTATTGCTGTGAGGAGACACTGTAATGAAGGCAACTTATTAAAAAAAATCATTGGGTACTTGAGTACAGTTTCAGAGGTGAGTTCATGACCATCATGGTGGGAAGCATGGT
>NW_022196911.1:26843340-26856863 GCF_008632895.1 Mastomys coucha
GGGCAGGCAGGCAGGCAGGCAGGCAGGCAGGCAGGCAGGCATGGTGCTGGAGCAGTAGCTGAGAGCTTACATGTTGAGACAACCACCACAAGACAGAGGGAGTGGGGGGAGAAAGAAGGGGGGCAGAATGGGCTGGAAATGGCAGAGGCTTTTGAAACCGCCAAGCTCATCTCCCACTGACATACCATCTCCAACAAAGCCACACCTCCCAACCCTTCCCAAACAGTTCCACCAACTGGAGGCTAAACATTCAAATTTGAGCTCCTGAGGGTCATTCTCATGAAAACCACCAGAAGCACATTAACAATGAAGAATAAAGTATAAACTTGGCCTGCTCATTTATATTCAGTCTCATTCAGTCTCCCATTCTCTCTCTCCTCCCTCCTTTCCCCTCCTCCTACCTTTCACCACGGATGACACTCTTGACCTTGGGCTTCCCAGCCCCTGAAATCAGAACACATAAGTCTCTGCTCTTTACCCAGCACAGAGTAGCTCCCCCTGTTTTATACCAGCAAGAACACTGTCTGGAGACAACTGGTGAAATCTGCCTAAAGCTGGAGATAGATAATCCTGGTCCATTTCTTTCAATATTCCTGACTTTGTAGAATCTACTCTTAAGAAATGCTCGTGGAGCTAGGTATAGGTAAAGGCCCCAGGACCTATGCAGCTGGACATAAAATAACAGCATGCAGCTGTGCCTAGAGAAAAAGAATATGGGATTGATAAAGCAAATGTGAAGAGTATTAGTGGTTTTTTGTTTATTTGGTTGGTTGGTTGGGTTTCTCGAGACAGGGTTTCTCTGTGCAGCCTCGACTGTCCTGGAACTCACGCTGTAGACTAGGCTGACCTTGAACTCAGCAATCTGCCTGCCTCTGCCTCCCAGAGGCAGGGATTAAAGGTGTGCACCACCACCACCCCACTGTATTAGTGGAGTTCAAAGCAGATGTGTAAGAGACACTGCTCTTCTGCTTACTCCCACTGAGCTTGAAGTCATGCCAGGATAAAGAATTTAGGGAAACCGTCTTCTTTGCTGATTGAATTACATTGGGTAGAATGCAGACACGTGTCTACTCGAATGTTCCATGGTTTTGACCACTGAAAATAGGCTCAGCAAATCAACTTAAGTCATAGGATGTTTAGTGGTCATTAGTCGATCTACGTATGATTATGATTATTGTACTTCCAAACAGTTATTGATATTGCTGCTATTCTGAGTAGTTCTTTAGTTTCAGGGTAGGGCGCACCTGTTTAATTCTCAGCCTCCCCACTCTGGACTCTGCAGGGAGCTCCTGAGTCCCCCAGACAGAAAGAAGCTTTTCACAGTGCGTCTCTTTGTCCACAAGAGGGCGCGCGCAGCCCTGCAGTCCACAGCACCCAGGCTCCAGCCACTGAGTGAGTGTACCAGGGAAAATATGCTACCCCAGGTGACCACAGTCTGGGTCTTTGGACCCAAATCAGTTGTCTGTAACATCCCCCCCCACCCCTTTTCTCCTGTGTAGCTGTCTCGAGGCTCCGACTGGTATGTACAAAATCTAGGAATTCTGCTGACTGTGAAAGTCCCTCGTATCCAGGGCCACATGGAAGAGGAGAGCCCCTAGAAGTGGCTCAGAGCAGTTACCAGCCAGATTTGCTTCACAGCATCTTCTGTGAAGCCTTCTAGGGTCTCAAAAGCAACGTGCAGTTTAAAATAGAGATTTCTTTAAAACTGGGAGAAACTCATACACAATCCAGATTTTTGTATGTTTTGGGGATATGAGCTTTTAAAAAAAAGCCTTGCCTTGTAGGCATCCAGCTTTCCCATTAAGATCTACAGTGCACCTGAATTCTCCCAACCTGCCAACCAGTCAGTTCCACTAACCACAATCTCTGGTCAACTGCTGTTTTAAAGAAAAGTCCATGAACATTCTAGTTTGTTTTCATGTAGATGAGCTGTGACCAGCTGTGCCATCCACACTGACACTGGGTTAGGAAAGATCCTTAAGTTCAAGCCAGGCTGTGTGGTCCTGCCCTGTCACCCAGGATTTCTGTGTTTTAGTCTTCATGTTTATAAAGAAGGGGTATCAATGTGAGGGTGCCCTCGAACGCACACAAAGTCACCTCAAGGTCATTTTGGCACAGACCAAGGTTGCCACCCAGGGCCTAAGCTGCATCCTGAGAATGCATATTTTGTTTGTTTTGCTTTTTGGTTTTTTTCTTTGAGACCAGGTCTTGGTCTTGCTATGCTACGTCCAAATTCTCTATTCTCCTGCTTCAGCCTGTCGAGCATAGGGGTTCTGGGAGTATAGCACCACATAAGGTCTGAGAATGTGTGTTTTCAAGAAGTGCACAGGTATTGGCTGACCTGGCCAGGGGCAGGGTGTGAGTGTGAGTGTGAGTGTGTGTGTGTGTGTGTGTGTGTGTGATATGAGGCTTTGAAAATGGCTGTGCTGCATTTACAGGCAAATCTACCATCCCAAAGCCTGCCCTACTTGCTTCTTTCTGAAAGCACTATATGTCAAGAATTGCCCTAGGAGACATTCGGAACAGTACCCAGTAAGTAAGGCTTCTTGTGAATTCAGTTAATAGTAAAATGGAGAACAATCAAGGAAATCTAAGCATCAGAAATAAAGCGGTTGGGGGAAAAGGGGCCTTGGTTCTCTGGCTCACTTTGATGCCCTCTAAAAGTCTACAGAGGCCATGTGAGCAAGTGGTCCCATTTTTCTTGCTTTCAAGTCACCCAGGCTGGTCTTGAACTAACTATGTAACAGAGGATGACCTGATCCTCCAAAGTACTGGACTTCCAAGGATGTGCTGCCTCACTCAGCCTAGGAAATGGTCCTTGGAATTCAGGGTGTGCAGACATGAGGTAGGAGCCAATCTCCAGCCCCAATCTCCCCTTGGCTGTGGAGTGGGAAAACCCAGTCCCTGTTTCCCTCTGGGGGACTGGGTTTTCCCACTCCACAGCCAAGGAGCTGGTACTTGTCCAACCTTTGACCTAGACGCAGTCCTGTCCTGTTTTCTAAGAAAGGCCTGAGCTCACTGTGATCCAACAACAGAAGACAGGGACATGCGACAGATGTCACAGAAGGACAGGCAGACAAGTTCTAAGGAGGAAAAGGAAGAAGGAAACAGGACCATAGATGAGTGAAGGGGTGGGGCATCTGGGGGAGGGCAGGGGAGGGACAAAGGAGGTATGCTAGTCCTGGTGTGGGGCAGGTGACCTACGACCAGATCCAAAGTGGAGTCTAGCCCTGCATCACCAGGATTAGCAGAGGAAAATGCTCTAAGGACAATCAGCACAGTTCATCCCCAAGAATAATCTTATAAAAGTGTAAGATTGCTACAGGCCTGATCCTAGATCCCCAGAGGGTCAAGGCCATTCCCAGGCACCGTCGAATGATGAGGTATGCCCAAACGGCTAGGGAGAGCTGCTCCTCACAGGGTGTGAGGACAAAACTGTGGTGTCACAGATTACACAGAGGCCCTTCAGAGTATGAGGCAAATTTTGAAGCGGGAAGAGACAGAGGCTGCTATTGGCTGGATCTCATTGGCACAGGGGCAAGGTCCCACCAGAGTGTAAGGTGTCTGAGGGCTGAATTAGAACCTGGCCTTCCTGATACTTAGGAGGAGCCCTTTGTCAAAGCCATCTCTTGAGGCTTAGGGCTTAGTGCTTGTTGGCTTGCTTTGAACCTATAAGAACACTGAGTTTCCCGCTAAAAGACTACATTTCCCGGCTTCCCTTGCAGACTACGGAAGTTGTTTCTGGTCATCTCATTTGGCCTTCCACACGCTTGTGTTGGTAACAAAGGCATGAGAATAAACATGGTCCAGCCAGAGGTCAAACCAAGCCTCTCTTTCTTTCCATCCTCCATCTCTCTATGGCTGACTTTTAATAATCTAACAGAGACCCGTGGTCCTCATCTCTTTCTTTACTGCTGATCTAATCCCAAATTTACAGGACCAGAGCTGAGAGCTGGCAGAGGAAAATGGTGGTGTATTTAGGACACACTCAGAGACAGTCCTTGAAACTGCACTTTGGGTGCTGGGCTAAGGCTATTGGGTGGGGAAGGGCTGCGGCTGTCAGCTGCCAAGTCAGGGTTGATTTTCAGGGGGTGAAAAGAATGGAGTTGATCCTGCTGCTTGTTAATTCGCCAGTGGCTGTTGAGTCAAACACTTCAAATGAGAGAGCTACATGGCATGGATGCATAAAGAAGCTCCTAGAATAGCTGTGTAGCTGTGCGCGGCCAGGGTGCGCGGCCACTGCCACTTAACACCGAGGGCTGGAAGGAGTTCAAACGTCACGAGGAATTACTTATTCTGTAGCCACTCATCTTTCCAAAAGGTGCCTGGAGCACACGGAGGTGGCTGACTTGCCCAGACTCATCTGGCTGGGACTGAATTCTGGCATAAGGCCCACAACATTGCGCCATCTTAGGTGGACAACTGGACAAAAATATGCCCTTGTTCAGCCATAAGAGAGAAGCCAGATGTGTCTGCTTTCATCATTACAACAAAACACATGGGATGCCCAGCTTATAAAGAACAGGAAGGCTGGTGTCTCAGCAGGTAGAAGCACTTGTTGTCCAAGTCTGAAACCCTGAGTTCCACTCGAGGAGCCCCCAAAATAAGCTGGATGTAGCCACTCTCATCTGAAACTGTAGTGAGATGGGAGGCATAGACGGGAGACTCCATGGCAAGCACACGAGCAGGGAAGAAACAAGAGACTGCCTCAGAAACAAGAAACAAGAGAGACTCGGCTTCAGAAACAACACGGAGCCTGAGAACTAACTCCTGAAGAGTTTGTCCTCTGGCCTCCCACAGGTGCTCTGTAACCAGTGTGTTACCTACTTCACAAGCCGCCCCCCTTCCCGATCCCCCCACATATACACGCATGCATACGCACATGCAATAAATTTTAAAGAAGTTCGGCTCACAGCCATGCATGCAAACAGACCATGATCAGCTGGCCTGATGAGGCAGCACACTGGCTCTGGGGAGCGTGTGGTAGCCAAAACTGCTCACATATCACACCATGAAGGAAGGACCATCCCTAGTGACTTAGGCTCTCCCACTAGGCACTCACTTCCCAGCAGCACCACTTTCAAGACCAGGATTTCCATTCAAGGGCCTCTGCATTCAAGACCTAAACTTCATCAGATAGTAGCCTTCCCTAAGGCACCCAGATTGGTCAGCAAGGAATGGAGACCACCAGGGCAGGTTCCTCCAAGAATGCTCTCTGTTCTGCTCTTCTGGCTCTTTGTTCTCTTTCAGAATTCAGGTGTCAGCTAATCTACCTTGCCCTCTATCCTCTGCCCTCTGCCTTCTACCATTTACCTCTGTCCTCAGCCCTCCACCCTCTGTCAAGGCTACTGTGAGACCAGAGTGATCGGAGAAGCTTTTGGTCAGCTGCAGTTCCTTCTGCTGCCATTTTAAGTCACAAGATACTCCATATTGACTTCTGAGGAATTTGGTTGGTATTTGTTTGTTTGTTTGTTTTTATTTTTTATTTATTTTTTATCTTTTTATTTTTATTTTTTGGTTTTTCGAGACAGGGTTTCTCTGTGTAGCCCTGGCTGTCCTGGAATTCACTCTGTAGACCAGGATGGCTTCGAACTCAGAAATCCGCCTGCCTCTGCCTCCCAAGTGCTGGGATTAAAGGCGTGTGCCACCACTGCCCAGCTTTTTTTTTTTTTAATGCATATAAGTACACACTGTAGCTGTACAGATAGTTGTGAGCCTTCATCTGGTTGTTGAGAATTGATTTTTTTAGGACCTCTGCTCTCTTTGGTCAAGTCCACTCACTTCGGTCAGCCCTGCTAGCTCAGGTCAACCCTGCTTGCTCAGGCCCAAAGATTTATTTATTACTATAAATAAGTACACTGTAGCTGTCTTCAGAAGTACCAGAAAAGGGCATCAGATCTCATTACTGGTAGTTGTGAGCCACCATGTGGTTGCTGGGATTTGAATTCAGGACCTTCAGAAGAGCTCTTACCTGCTGAGCTATCTCACCAGTCCTGGTATTTGTTTTTGTTTTTTTGTTTTTTTTTTCCATTTTTTTCTCTGTAATACACTGTGTGGGCTGTGGCCTCCAGAGCTCAATGCATAGGGGATACTTCTCTGTACTTACAAGACCCACTGGTCTCCCACTGTCTTAGGGTTTTGTTGCCATGAAGAGATATCATGACCAAAACAACTCTTATAAAGGACAACATTTATTTGAGATGGCTTACGGGTTCAGAGGTTCAGTCCACTATCATCATGGCAGGAAGCATGGCAGCGTGCAGGCAGACTTGGTGCTGGAGGAGCTAAGAGGTCTTTTTGCATCTTAACCCACAGGCAGCAAGACACAGTGTTTCACACTGGGTAGAGCTTGAGTCTTTAAGACCTCAAAGCCCTGCCTCTACGGTGACATACTTCCTCTAAGGCCATATCTCCTTCAATAAGGCCATACCTCCTAATAGTGCCACTCCCACTCCTCACGTGCCAAGCATTCAAACACAAGTATCTATGGGGGCCACACTTATTCTAACCACCATACCTACCCTCTCTGTGAACTTCTAGATCATCATCATTACTCGCTGGGCAAGGTCAAGGGGCTTCTTTCACAGAGCTAGTAGATGAGCTCTCTCAGCCCCATTCCTTCTCCCTAAGGAACCCAGGGCTCCCCAAAGCATCTTGTTCCACAGGGCAAGCAAGAAAACAGAAGCAAAGGCTAGAGCTATCAAAGCGGAACACCAGTGCTGGGGTTTGGTCCTCAAGGTGACATGTTGAGGTGCTGGGACCTTTGACAGGCCAGTGTAGTGAATGACATCAGGCCAGAGGGTTCCATTTTCCATCTGTGCTCATCTGAGCAGGGCCCAGCCTTCAGTTCTGAACCAGCTATCACAAGATGGAGCTGTTCCATGCAGCAGGGCTGCCTACAGATTGGGTCCTTCTGCACACACTGGGTTCCCACTTCACTTCTCCACTCCGGTGTGACATACCAAGAAGCCCTCACTAGCATGTCTGATACCTACCAGATACCAGAATCACCAGACTGTATGCCTCATCACTTCATACAAAACTTTGCCTTGGGGATTTGTTACAGTCACACAAGGAAGACTGAGATGATCACTGTGAATGTTGAAAACCATTGTTACCCCAAGCCCTACTATCGCATCCCTCCCCTGAGCCTGACTGTTGCTCATCAGGCAATGGAAAACTTCACATTGGTAAAAAGGTTAAAGAGAGTCCTTGCTCTGACTCTCTGACTAGGGACTGTTCTGATTGGCCACTGTTCATGCTACCCCAGTGGTCACACATTTGAATGTCACTTTGCATCAAGGCATTGGGTGGCATAGATACTGGTCAGTACTTATTGACATCTCAAGATATGCCTCCTCCTGCCTGGTTGCTGGTGTTCTGTTGTCTTTGATATTGCTATCTGGACCAATGAGTCCTATCTGTGCTTAGACATGAACATCTCCCCATCCCCTGTCCTACCTTCTTGAGAAGTTGCCATTACTGAGTGAGAACCTGTGGGACTCTCATCCACTCAGCCCATGCCTCACAGACTCCTTAGCCTTAGTTCTACCTTGTCTGGAACAGGGCAATTAGCATGTCTCAGCTACAGCCCCCTCTGCTGTCTCACACACCATGTTGCTTCAGAGCCTCTTCCAAGGCTCAGCTCTCCTTGTTCCCAGACCTTCATGTGGACTTGCCCTATCTCCTCCTGGGTCCTTGCCAACAAATACACTAATTTCTATCACTTCACTCTGTGGTGCCATCTCCCTATTTCTTTGCCTGAACGCCTTCTTTGGGGCCACCACTGTCCTCACATTGAGGACATTTTGGAAATCAATGGAACATTTTAAATGATTTCTGTGATTTGCAAGAAGGCACAGCCATGCAGAGAATGGGCATGAAGGTTTCTTCAGTACTTACTAAATGTGCATTGAATGGTACAGAAGTACACACACACACACACACACACACACACACACACACACACACACATATATATGCACAATGCATACATATAGAAAAGTGCATGCATGTTTTGTACCCTAAATGGGTTTTCACAAAGCAAACACAAGGATGTCACTAGCATCAGAAGCGCTGGGCACCACTGGGATCCCTTGCAGCTATACACCCTACTCATGGCACTTTCTTTCTAGTAACTTCCCTGACTCCTCACCAGGAACTAGCCTAGTCTGCTTGGGAGGCCCCTACAGTGGAGCTGCTTTGTATAGGTCTCCTCTCTTCTGTCATGGGGGAGAGTCCTTAATTGCTGCTTAGAGCACTCGATAGACCCATGTGGTCTCTGCTCTGTAGAGCTGTGTGCTCAGTGCTGTCTTGAACACATTCCTTGACTCACTGAAGAAGACGTAGCTGTAGTGTGGGATCAGTCATTCTGGAGAGCAGACTGTGGCCTCCCCCGAGAGTCCCGGCCATTTAGGTGTCCCACCTGCTCATCTCCTACAGCCGTCTGCTGAGTCGTTTGTTTTTCCTGTTAGTGAGCTAGCTATTGGTATGTGGTGACCCTGGATGTGACTTCTTTGATGGCTGCCTGGATTACAGGTGTTCTCTCTCATTCATCGACATGTGGCTTTCCTTACTTAAGTCTCATAAAAGCTTCTGTTTGCTCAGACAATCTTAAGATAATAAAATTCATCTGCTTTGCCTTTCAGATTCATAAACTTGTCTAGATCATTTCCACCCATTTCCTTTGTGCCCTTCCAAAAGGACTATGATTTTATCTTTAGTGCAGTGATTCACAGCCCATTCTCCCAGTCTTTCAAAAGACCTGCCCAACACCCATGCAGATGAGAGACCAGTTCAGAGTCAGGCTGCTTTGAAGCCAACCCAGAGTTCTGACTATAAACACAAACTGAGCTGCACAGTGTTCGTGCCTTCCCAGACTGTAACCACCGAGTAGACGGGAGATGACACATTTTCCTTTTGCTTGGAATTTACTAAGATTTCAGTCTCTGTTTCAGAAAAGAACACGTCACCAGCCAGAGCTGATCATGCTTCATACAGAAGCCCTTTAAAGGGTCGCAGTGATCTAATCTCAGCTGACTCTGTTTCATGTAGAGACATGCATACTTCATTGACCTTGGTTTGAGCCATTACCTCTATGATCTTGATGATATTTAATTGATTTTTTTTATTTTCTCCTAAAGTTCAAAGTCATTTGTGGTGACTGATCACCACAAATACACACCGTGTGCTCATGTCCAGTGTCCAGGTGTTGGCAATACAGATTATTTGATGGTAAAGTATTCTTCGGTCTGTTTTCTGCTTCATCTAAGGTTCATACTGATTGGTGGGGGTCTACACACATGTCACGTAGCTGCCTACATATTGGGCAGCTTGATGTGTTTGTTCTGAGAAGGCACTGTTGACCCTGGCAGTTTGAGCTCCCGAGAGCCTTCAAAGTTCAGAATGGCAGGGTGAGTCTCCCCTAAAGTAGAGTTCTTATGTCAGCCATTTTTCCCTCACAGCGTTCATTCTACAGGTGATCTGTCAGTGGTACTCCAGCACAGCTGCCTGCCTGACCTCACACAGACTCCTGTTTCATGAGTACCTGGGTTAGTTTCACAGACAGAAAGCTCAACATTCAAAACCAGCTCTGCCCCAAACCCACAGTGTGGCTCTGGGCTGAGCATTCATCCTTAGTGAGCCCAGAGCACACCTTCATGAACCGAGTCTGGGGAATCATACTCAGCTTGAAGTGAGCACCTTAAGGCGCCAACAACTCCAGAGGTGTGTCACCCTCAGACTGAGCCATAGCCTCATAGGGACTGTCTTCTCTGGCCCTTGTGGAGAAGGACCTTGCCTTAACACTGGAGACACTGTGAATATCCCATTTTACAGAGGAAGAAGGAAGAGGCAGGCAGGTGCTAAATGGCAAGTCTGAAAGTCCAACCCAGGCAGACTGTCTCTTGTTAAATAATACTTGTAGGAAACAAATGGGCAGAACAAGAAACACACACACACACACACACACACACCAGCTCTTGGCTCTGCTCAAGGGCAGGTTCATAGCTCAGGTTTTCACTTCCCCTTAGTTCCCAAGAACTATGTTACCCTCTTGGTTTATAGCCATCTAAAATCTGCGACTGTGGCACAGCTTAAACAAGATAACTCCTAAACTCCCATCACCTGGATTTGGCAGAACTTGTCAAAGAACACTCATAACACCGATGTCCACTTTCATTTACCGGTATACACTTTAAGAGAGGCTGTTTGTCCTAAAACTCAAGCTGACATTTTGTCTAAAATCCATCCAGCCCTATAACAACAAAGCTCACTGTGTCAAAAGTATTTCCAAGCCCTAGACTTCTTACGCTTGGAAACACTCAGGCCAGGAGCCCTGAATGCTGGTTCCGTAGCATCTGATCTCCAGATCCTTCAGAACCCAGACCAAGGTCAATACAGACACCTCCCGTGCCAGACGGACTCCACTCCAGCAGGTGTGGCTGCTGTGAGCTCCGTTTTTGAAAGTGGTTGTGGGCTGGCAGGGTTGCAGGGAGCTTTGTGTCGGGTGTCACCCCACGGTGGCCACCCAGCATCTGATGTTGGCAAGTCATGGTTTAGAAAACTGTGAGATTCTGGGGTTCAGAGCTGCTGGAGATTCCTGGGTCTGGGCTTCGGGATGCCACAGTACATGAGTTGTACACTCCTCGTGAGTCTCAGTCACTACTCTACCATATTGTGATGGAGTCCAAGCTTGCTTCCACTCCAGCTGTGAGACTTAGACCCTCTTCAATAACACTCCTCAAGAAGTCAATTTCTTGCTCACACATATTTAACTACTTCTGCTTTCCTCTACCTGCATCTACAGTCTGACCACTATTCCCCATTCTCCAGCCCTGCTTACCCTTTCTTCTGGCCACACTGAGATTCTAGGCACTCAACAATCCCCGCTCTGCAAACAGACACTCCTAGACTCACACAGAGGGAGCCACCTGCTAAGTAGACACATTTGCTTAGATGGCTTCCCAGGAACACTGCATTGAGAATTCAAATTCTAGTCCAGGGCCTAGAATAGAACAGAATTGGTGAATTAATACAATATTTGATGGAAACTTGATGGTGCTCAGAGAGGAAGTATTTGGAGGGATTCCTCTTGTCCAGGACCTTCCCTGTCCACAGGTTTGTACCTGCAGGTTGAAACCAAGCAATTATATCCAGGAGAAAAAGGCCTGTTTTTCTTAACACTATTTCTTAAACAGTATAGTCTAACAAATATTCCCGCAGTATGTTGTCTGCATCACACTGGGCACTACAAGCTATCTACAGACGCTAAACACACATAGAGGGTTTGCATAGTAGGTTCTATACAAATATCACATCACTTGAGGGACTTGAGTACCCTGGGACCCTGGGATTTTGGTTGCCCTCAGAGCTGGGGCAGGGGCACAGCTGCCCCACATGTACATGTGACCCAATGCTCTGGGACAGAGGCACTCATGGGGGGCTGTTCACATGCACATTGGAAGCTAGTTCCTCCTCGTGATTTGTTTGGTTCCAGAATATCTTTCTTTCTAGCAGAACAGCCGGTCTCTTCCATCCCCTCACTCCTTTTAACAGTGAGCAGACTCTTAGAGCTGGGACCTTTGTTTGCTTTCCCCGTCAACCACCCCAAATTCTTTTTGGAAGTAGGTGGAGCATAAATGAAAAATTCGTAAACAAAATTCTTTCTTTGGTCTCATATGGACGGCCTCGGTCTCTTCGGGCCACTCCATGGCTCCCAAACTGTAATTATTGGTTGCTTTTTTCAGTGTCCCTCTGAACCAAGAGTCTTTAGTCATTCTAAATTCATTTTGGGCCCTTCTGGACCCAGGAATTAAAGGTGACTCTTCATTGCTGTAAGTCTCAGGCTGCCTGTCTAAGGAAACATTCTAGAGCTGTTTTCCCGTGTGTGGCAAGGTGGGGGCAGTTATATATCTGTGCCAGTATCCTGTGCATGGCCATCCAAGGTGACCTGGCAGCAAGGAGCTTCTCTATGACCCCCCCATTCAGACTGATGACCCTTCTCTCCTGCACCTCTGACCTCTGAAGGGTTGCAGTAGCAGACATTCAGATAAGAGACCTCAGGACTAGAATGTAATAGGTGGTATCATGCTGTAACCCTAACACTACAGGGTTTGCACAGGGCCTTGATGCCGTCCTCCCAGAACCCCCTGTGGAACCTATGGTGTGCACAGCAGATGTGCCAAGGTAGAAATGTCAAAGTGCTTGAGAAATATGTCTGGATATACAGAAAGACATTACTATAGAAAAAAATAGCAAATGGCACTGCAGACAGCATGCAATTGCTCCAAAATGCTGCTTTGCACGAAGCGATGCTGAAAGAACTTTTTGGGAAGGACTTGAGATGCACTTCCCTCTGCTCCAGAGCAGCATCATGGCAGTGGCCATGATGGGGATGGGTGAAAACAGCAGCAAGATAATGAGCAGGCACCTAGGCAGTGACAGACCCAGGCCAACAGCTTGGGAATTCTTGAGCCAAGAGGAGCCTCAACAACTCAGTAGCCTGTAGCCACCATGCTACTCGGGCTGGGGGCTACACTGCGGGCAGGCAGGAAGATCTCTGAAACTGCCCACAGTCTCAGGAGCTGGATTCTTTCCAGGAGAAGGACAGGGACCTGAAAAGAGAGGGTTCGAATTGCGGGACTTCTAGGCTGCTGCTTCTGAGGAGAGGTGACAGTCTGCAGAGAGCCTTTGTTTAGCTCCCCAGGTGGAGGCTGGCTGTGTATCCGATTGCTTGGCTAATGGGGGAGGTTACAGATCTCTGTGAGTTCAAGGTCAATCTGGTCAACAGAGTGTGTTCCAGGTCAGCTAGGCTATATAGTGAGACCCTGTCTCAAAAAATAAAACAAAATAAGATATAAAACAATCCTCTCCACCCACCAAAAGCAACTGTAGAGACTGGCTGAATCTGTTTAAAACTACTTGATTGAACTATGACTGCACAGTGACCAGAGAGGAGAGGAAGCAATGTCTTTGGGCAATGTGACACCAGACAAACTCAAGACCAGAGCTATTAAATTAGAAATAAGTGATTCTCTGATAACAGAAAGTGATAGATTCAGGGGCAGGGGGCATTGAGAAAAGTGTTTCTATTCAGCTCAGGCTAGCTTTGAACCAGTCTCCCTGTATCAGCCTCCTGAACACGGGGATTATAGGACATGCCACCGTGCCTGATTTCAAACGTTAGTATTGTTTAAAATTCTAAAGGAAAATGATTCCTTACCTGAAATTCAATGGATAGCCCAATCCTTGTTAATGCCTAAGAATAGAATAAAAATAAACTAGACATACAAATACTAAAATAAAAAAAAAAAACCCAGACAGACAAACAAACAAAAGCATTTAAATGTCTCTGTTTGAGACATTTAAGTCACTGAAGGTACACACTAGCCCCTGGGGCTTTGTTCCTCCTTACTCACAGGGAATGTGACCCAGGACCCAGCGCTACCACAACCTCTCTCAGTAGACATTCTGCCTTCCTTTCCTGTCCTACACAGCAACAACCTCCCCACAGGAGTTTTTTT
>NW_022196911.1:26856873-26860790 GCF_008632895.1 Mastomys coucha
TGTTTTTGTTTTTTGTTTTTTGTTTTTGCTTCCTCTTTAAGCCAAGAACTTAGAGGAAGCATTGGGTAGCTTCTCTTGGTTATCTGAACCGTCAGAAATATTATTTTAAAAAAGGATGAAACTGAGAGAATCTGAGGCCAGAACTGAAAAGAAATTTGGGGTTGAATTATTTGAAACATTAAAATGTCTATATAAAAGAATGCAACAATTTTTTTAAAAAAGGCAATTGTTAACTGTAGAAGAAAGAAAAGGGTGGTTCACAGAGTAGGAAAGAACTGGTTCTCAGGCAAATACGAACACCTATGAGCAGCGGCAAGAAGCACTTGCCAGATGTGGGTGAGAGGGGCGAGGGTAGAAATGGAAGTGGGGACACTGAGTCCTTTTCTTCCAGAGGCCAACTCGTGGAAAAGTCTAAAAACCTGAAAGCCAGAAGCAGCACGTAAGCATGTGTGGAGACAGGGAATACATGTTTCAAAAGTTAAATGCTTTCCCTGAAGAAATGGGAAGTGAGAGGAGAGGGAAACTGAGGCATGCGGTTTGTCTTAATGCACATCTCAGAGTGAGTTGGGCTCTGCTGGGCAGTCTCTCAATTAGAGAAGAGATAAGGGTGAAGGCACAAATGGGGCCTCATCATGAACACGCTGGCCAGGCTCCTGAACACGACTCTGTCTATCCACTGCACACGGCTCCATGGGTATGTTTTACAGGTTAAGTATTTTCTGATAAAAGACCAGCGTCAGCAATTCTTGACCCAACATCTCAGCCTGGAGTAGCCTTGCTATCCCTTGCTACCCCATCCCCCATTCCCTGTGTCCCAGGAGACATCTGACAGTGCCTAGAATAAGTTTTCCTTGTCATACATCAGAGCAAGGGTGCCAGTGGTGGCTTGTGGGTAAGGAACAGGGATGCTGTGGTGCTGCTAGCTGAGGAAATCAACCTTAACAGGTCACACTAAAGAAAGGAAGGGAAGCAGCTAGACCTCGAAGCTGTGTGGCTTTGGTATGACCACAGATCTTTGAAGGTTCTTGCCTTTGAGAATTCACTTTTTTTCTCTCTCCCCATAAATGTGGATTATGAAGCTCCCATCTGAGAAACAGAGCAGAGCCAAAGTGGCAGCATGCAGCTTTGGAGACAGTTTCTTCACAGGCACCTTGGTGGCGACTTTGGTCATCCTCTTCAGTCCCTGGCTGTGGAGGAAGCAGGCCACCATGTTGTGATGACACTCAGCAGTGTAGAGAAACAGACCTCTGCAAACGGCCTTGAAAGAAGTCAACCAAGAAACCTGGGTGAAATGCCGCTGGAACCAGAAGACACACTGAGTTAGCTTCACCCAACCAAGATGCCCCATCCAGGTCAGAGCTATGAGGTCGTTTCCTATCTGAAGCCAGCTGACCTTCTGCATTCTTGAGCTCTGCATTGTCAGGTCGGAAATAGTCAAGAAGGACACTGAGTCGGTGCACCCTGCCTCCGTTCCCTAAACAGTACAGTCTACGAACGGTTTGCTGGACTTCCACTGTGCCACTGTAAGTCTAAAAAACGATCCAACCTACATAGGAGGAGAAAGCCCGGGCACTATGATTTCTAAGAGGGACGGTAGCATATGCAACTTCTCAGATTCAGAGGGACAGCCACAATTTGTTAAGTAATGAAGGATGGCTGACAGGAGCGAACTGGGGGGCGGGGAGGGGACAGAAAGACAACAGCAGACAGACAGGTGTAACAGCAAGTCAGTAGTCAGAAGGACAGAGGAATGAAGGAAGTCATAGAAGACCTCAGGCCCATGGGCAAAAGCAGGGCCTCTACACTGAGCATGTGACACAAGCTCACAAAAAGATGTGAGGGTGGAGGGAGAGGGCAAGAATGTTGCTGCAAAATAAAACATAAAAGATGGGCTGTGGGCAGGACCATCTCTTAGCCTGCTCTCCTTGCTGTGTCAGGGCCCAGGCATGGCCTTGCGCATCCCCATCACACTTGGTTCTTAGCCCACACACAATCAGGTACCATCGCCCCATCTTTGAAGGCTGCTATGTTAGTGTGACTTCCCTTCAGGACCACAAAGACAGGACATGAACCCACATAACGTCCTTGAAGAGCACAAATTTACATTCCAAGGAATTGTTTGAGTTCTCTGCCCCCTGCCCCTCTCCCATCCTCTTTAAAAAAAAAAGTATATCCTCTAATCATGTCTCATTCCTGAGATTACGTGCCTACGTGTTTTATTCGGCAGCCTCAGCCTGGCCAGGGAGTTGGGTGGGGCTTGGGAGGTAGGGTAAATGTGGTAACTGTGTGCTCTAAGTGTCTTCCAGAGTCTTCCTCATCTCATTTCTGGGATTGGCTGCAACTATTATCATCTC
This sequence comes from Mastomys coucha, assembly GCF_008632895.1. Classification (NCBI taxonomy): domain Eukaryota; kingdom Metazoa; phylum Chordata; class Mammalia; order Rodentia; family Muridae; genus Mastomys; species Mastomys coucha. The sequence goes on from NW_022196911.1 coordinate 26,859,228, forward strand.
CCATCCTCTGGAGCTGGCGGCAATTCTACTGTTTGTCTCAGTCCATTCTCCCTGGAAAATTCAGAGGCTATTCGTGAGGACACTGCTGTCCAGCCTGGAGCTGAGCAGTTCAAGGTCAATCCCAAGGGTGTCTGGAAATTACTTGCAATCAGGAGCTGTCTTTGTGCTCCAGCTTCACAGAACCAAGCACCCTCCCCCTAAGGTCAGGGGGGGGGTTGCAGTAGCCTGTCTTCTTCTCTCCCTGCCACTCAGCCCTCAAGGACTCCCTGGAGGTCTGCAGTACATCCTTCCTGCTATCTAGTATGGAAGAGCTCTCTCTCCCCCCACCTCTATATATACATATACACATATGTATATATATGTATGTATATATATATGCATATATATGTATACACACACACACAGGTGTGACCAGGATGGTTTCTCTACATCATTAAAACCAGCATCTAACTACATAAATAGATAGAGATAGATAGAGATATAGAGATATATTTATAGAGGAAGATAGAGCTAGAGCAAAATAGAGACAGAGATGGCAATAGAGATAATCATTCTGGTCATACTACTCAGGATTTACTTGGAGTAAGGGACATAAGTTCAATTTCAGCTACATTGGGTAAAAGGGGCAGGAAACTGGGATATCCCTGAATACACTAAATAAAGGACAGGCACGTTACCAGGTAGAGTCAACTGTCCAGCTGTTCAGGACAAATACTGTACAATACCAGAAGGGATCTCACACACACACAGTGACCATATGCAAGCTTCAAGACTTAGCAGAAGCAAGGTCATGAAAGCCACCAGGGTGGGTTCTCTCTACCATGGAAACCAGCATCTCTCTGAGTCCTGACTACATCCCACCTGGCAGGAACTAGCCCGTTCCGTTCATGTGTCAGAACTGTCTGTGAGTGATTCTTTTTATTTTTATTTTTTTTGTACTTTTTTAAGTTTTATTGAAATATGATGGGAAAAGTTACATGATTTCAATTTATCTGAATTTGTTAACATTTAAAAACATATTTTAAGTAAATAGAATTAAATCACATTCTTGTTTTCCTTTTGTACCCCAACTCCTCCCAGAGACCCCCCTTTCAATACCTACAATATATTTTTTATCATATTCATTAAAATTTATAAAATATTATAACAATAAAGATGAGCATTATAAAAGTTGTTTGATATAAAACAACAATCAATTTAACAACAGTCTTAATGTAGATGCTTGTCTATAGCAATACTGAAAATACAAACGTTTTTCTCATATTAAGATATTAAGGAAAAGTAATTGTTACTTCCTGTTGTTTTTGTTATAAAAGGTGGAATTAGGTTTGTGTGGATTTGTTGAAAGATTACCTTCTTGCTTCTTCTAGGGTGCAATTTCCCTCCTTATGTTGATGTTTTCCATCTATTGTCCTTTGTAGGACTGGATTTGTGGAAACATATTGTGTAAATTTTGTTTTGTCATGGAATATCTTGTTTTCTCCATCTAAGGTAATGAGAGTTTTGCTGGGTATAGTAGCCTGGGCTGGCATTTGTATTCTTGTAGGGTCTGTATGACATCTG
>NW_022196911.1:26861734-26899954 GCF_008632895.1 Mastomys coucha
AGCCTGTCCTTCCTGTGATCCTGATTGTATCAGAACTCCTCAGAGTCAAGCTGTCTCTGTGATCCTGTAACCCTGGGATCTTGTGATCCTGGGCTTGTTAGAGCACCTGGGAGTGGAGCTTCCTCTGGGTGTTTTAGGAATGACTGCAGAGTTTGTGCCCAAGGTCTGCACAGGGCACCGCCTGGCCCAGACAGACCAGAAGCAACCCGAGCCACTGGGCTGGCAGAGTTCCTGTGTGCCTGGGTCCTGCTGGTCCCAGTTACTTCCAGTGTTGGGACAGATGTTGTGTCCTCTTCATCTCTGATCCTGGGCATGTTAGAGCACCTGGGTGTGGAGCTTCCTCTGGGTGCTATGGGACTGGAAGGAACCTGAGTCACTGGGCTGGCAGAGTTCCTGTGTGCCTGGTTCCATTAGTTCCAGTTACTCTCAGATGTTGTGTCCTCCTCACCTCTGATTCTGGGCATGTTAAAGCTCCTGGAAGTGGAGCTTCCTCTGGGTGTTGTGAGACTGACTGCAAAGCTTGTGCCCAAGCGGTTTGTTGAAAGATTACTTTCTTTTTCTAGGGTTAGTTTCCCTCCTTGTGTTGGTGTTTTCCATCTATCATTCCTTTAGTGCTGGATTTGTGGAAAGATACTGTGTAAATTTGGTTTTGTCGTGGAATATCTTGGTTTTTCCATCTATGGTAATTGAGAGTTTTGCTGGGTATAGTAGCTTGGACTTGCATTTGTGTTCTCTTAGGGTCTGTATAACATCTGCCCAGGATCTTGTCTAGTCTCTGGTGAGAAGTCTGGTGTAATTCTGATAGGTTTGCCTTTACATGTTACTTGACCTTTTTCCCTTACTGCTTTTAATATTCTTTCTTTGTTTTGTGCATTTGGTGGGAGGAATGTGATGGGAGGAATTTCTTTTCTGGTCCAGTCTATTTGGAGTTCTATAGGCTTCTTGTATGTTCATGGGCATATCTTTCTTGGGAAGTTTTCTTCTATAATTCTGTTGAAGATATTTACTGGCCCTTTAAGTTGGGAGTCTTCACTCTCTTCTATACCTATTATCCTTAGGTTTGGTCTTCTCAGTGCATCCTGGATTTCCTGGATGTTTTGGGTTAGGAGCTTTTTGCTTTTTGCTTTTCCTTTGACTGTTGTGTCAATGTTTTCTATGGTGTCTTCTACCCCTGAGATTCTCTCTTCTATCTCTTGTATTCTGTTGGTGATGCTTGCATCTATGACTCCTGATCTCTTTCCTAGGTTTTCTATCTCCCTGATTGTCTCTCTTTCTGATTTCTTTATTGTTTCTATTTCCATTTTTAGATTCTGAATGGTTTTGCTTATTTCCTTCATCTGTTTGATTGTGTTTTCCTATTGTTCTTTAAGGGATTTTTGTGTTTCCTCTTGAAGGGCTTCTAACTGTTTACCTGTGTTCTCCTGTATTTCTTTGAGGGTGCTATTTATGTCTTAAAGTCCTGTATCATCATCATGAGAAGTGATTTTATATCTGAATCTTGCTTTTCCAGTGTAATGGTGTGTCTAGGACTTGCTATGGTGGGAGAATTGGGTTCTAATGATGCCAAGTGACCTTGGTTTTTGTTGTTTATTTCCTTACGCTTGCCCCCCACCATCTGGTTATCTCTAGTGCTACCTGCCCTTGCTAAATCTGACTGGAGCCTGTCTTTCTTGTGGAGTTCATGTCAGAACTCCTCAGAGTCTGTGATCCTGTGACCCTGGACTTGTTAGAGCACCTGGGAGTGAAGCTTCCTCTGGGTGTTGTGGGACTGGCTGCGGAGCTTGTGCCCAAGGTCTGCTCAGGGCACCAGCCCAGACAGACCGGAAGAAACCTGAGCCACTGGGCTGGTGGAGTTCCTGTGTGCCTGGTCCAGCTGGTCCCAGTTACTCCCAGTGTTGGGACAGATGTTGTGTCCTCCTCACCTCTGATCCTGGGTGTGTCAGAGCACCTGCTCACCTCTGATCCTGGGTGTGTCAGAGCGCCTGCTCACCTCTGATCCTGGGTGTGTCAGAGCACCTGCTCACCTCTGATCCTGGGTGTGTTAGAGCGCCTGGGAGTGGAGATTCCTCTCTTGTGAGTGATCCTTTTCTTCAAGCATCAGGACAAATTACTGGTCCCAGCTTCAAAACTTTTGGAGAAGGACTCTGTCTGGCTCATTGGAGTGTGGATGAGGAGTGGGGAATCTTCTTCCACCAATTGAGAAGCTAGCCCACTGGAGGGAGGGCCACTAGATTGGCTTAGCCAGTGTCATTCCCACTCCATCCCACCATCTTGAAATAGCAGGTGGTAGGAGGTGTGAGAGCCTGGCCTCTGGAAAATTCAAGCTTCCATGGCTTGCTGACATGTCTCCATTGCTGTGACCTCCAGAATCTTCCAAGGGTTTTGTGACTAACAACGGGATCCCATGGAAGTACAGTTGTTCCAGCTGAAGAAGGTGGCTGTGAACTAAGGTATTCTTCTTCCAGAACATTCTCCTCTGCCTCTCACCCTCAGCATGAGCTTGGAGGTTGGAACATCCCTGTCTCTTGTCAGCCGCAACAGGACCATGTCCGTTCCTTCCTTGCCTCTCCCAACTTCTCATCCCACCGCTGACCAGTTCACCTTACCTCGAACACTGATCTCTAGGTGTGGTCAAGTCAAGGGGATACCTGGGGCACGGGCACTGCAGGGATCTGTGTGGAATGAGGGGAAACACACACAGCTTTTACAGGCCCTAAATGTCCTTGGACCATTTAATTCACATGTAACAAGGGGGTGCATGCCAATTAATGACCAAAATAAACAGTAATCAATTATGATGACGGTGATTATGTTTTTGAAATTAGCCTGGGAAAGGATGGCCAGGGCAATTTTTTATTCCAGCTCAGGAAAAGTGGGACGCCAGCTGGGGTTCATAAGACCTTTCATTACAGCCTTGAGCCCCGTCCAGCTGCTGCAAAGAAAGCATTCTCTGTCTGCCGCCCTGCAGGCCCGGCCATGGCTTCTGCTTTTTAACAAGAACTGAAAGGTGGCGAGACAGACAGCTCTTGTCTTGGCACCACGGCAAAGTCAGTCTCTGAGAAGGCTGTGACTATACCCATGGCATCTCGGAGAGGTAGAGGTGTTTCCTTTGTTCTCGTCCCATGCATCTCAGGTCCAGCCTGGGCTATGGGACCCTGGACCCAGTAGAGCCACTTGTGAGGAGTGGATGACTGGGCTGAGCATCTGGGCAGGAGAGGATGCTCCAGGACAGTGGGTAGTGACTGGCAGAGAAAGGAGATGGAGGACGTAGGCATGCGGTTTCTGTACAAGGATCTATAAGCCCTTTCTGCAGGTCCATCTCCCACAGCTGCTGTAGCGATGCCGCTGATCATTGCCTGCTGGCCCTTTGGCTCCAGGGATTTATTTCCCCACGCACAGGATTGTCCCACAGTTACTTCCCTCTGCTTCAGTGTGACCTCTTCTGAACAGCTCATCTAGCTAACTCTAGCCTCAGTTTCCCTCTCACCCACTTCTTCCTGTGTCTCTGTCTCTGTCTGTTTCTTGCTTGTGGTGGAGAAGCTGATGAAGGCCTCTTGCTTAGCCACCTGATAATACAGTCAGAACAGTTTAAGGACTGATGGGTGTGAAACTCCCTTCTCTCTCTCCGGAGTTCTGGTAGACAGGCAACAGGAGGCTGGAGGCCTAAAACACACCCGAGTCCCAGCGGAATCCAGTGACTCGCAGGCACATGCACACACACTTGCCAAGTTCAGATATCTGGAGTTGGTTTGGGCTGTCCTGAGGTGGAACATGAACAGAGGAGAGGGGTGCTGTTGGAATCCCCCAACTGCATAAGTAAGTAACCCATCCCAAATATCAAGGGCACAGAAGGTGAAGAAGCCCTGGCCTCCCTTGCTAAGCAAGCATCTAAACACCTCCCACATGTTGGCTGGCCTACAGAGTAAGTTTTGCCAGCAACCCCCCCCCCCCCAATCCCCTATTAGCTACTTCAGAGAAACTGGGCTAAGAGATTTCATTGATTTTCAGCAGATTCCAAGCAGATACAGGGCATGGGTGTAGCTCGGGTGCTTGCCTTGCTCCTAAGAATGCCTGGTTCCCACCGACAACCTAACATATAACCAAGTGGCAGGACACACAACTGGAACCCCAGCTCTCAGAAGGCAGAGGATCAAAAGCTCCAAGCCCCTCTCAGCTAAGTTCAAGGCTAGCCTGGTATGCATAGGATCTAAACTCAGCTAGAGAAGGCTCTTGGGGAGGGAAGGTATTGGCCAGTAAAGCCTAGATCTCTGGGCATCACTGTAAAGCCACAGCAAACCACAACCTCCCACAGTCAGAGAAGCCTTACACCCATGCACCCAAGCCTCACACTCCAGCTGAGCCACATAGCAGGCTGCACATAGCGGGCTGGCTGTGTCTGAGTTTTCCCCCTCATAGCCAGTGACTGGCTGCAGCCTGCAGCATTGCCAGAGAAGAATGTACCAAGGTGGTGATCCCAGGAGATGCCAGGAGAGGACCAAAATTCCAGCTTTGAGATATGGCTTTTATCAAAGGTATACGCCCTTGAAAAGTAAAATAAATAAATACAATCTAACAAAAAAGAAAGAAAGAAAGAAAGAAAGAAAGAAAGAAAAAAAAAGGGAAGCTTTGTGTGTGTGGAGCCAGCTGTGCCCTCACGTGGCTCTACTAGGGCTAGGAGTGAGGAACCCGCCCCTCTCAGCACTCACACCACAGGGGCCCTGCGCCAGGTACTTTGCGTAATCTAATTCCAAGCATACCACCAAGCCCTGAGGCTTTCGATCCCACTTTATGGGTGAGGCAATGGAGGCTTGGGAAGATTAAGGGACTTGGCTGAAGCCAAGGGGAAGTCAGCAGAGGGCGTGAAGTTGGAAAGCCAGCGTGATCGAAGAGAATTTAGTCTCTTTGGAATCTGTGTCTAGATGGACAAGTGAATTAGATGGGTCAAATGCAACCGGGCAACATTGACTAGATATGTTGGCCTTGCTTGGGAGATCTAGGTTGACAGGCCTGGGATGGGAGAGGGCTTCTATCATCACTACCACCACCACCCCGAACCCCTTACAGCTGTAAGTAGCACCCTTGACTAAGTTTGATAGAGTAATTTTGCAGGATTCATCAGAGGACTCAAACCCAAGGCCTTTGATTCTGAAAGTGGAGCTTGTTTAGATTCGTGTGAACTCTAGAGATTAGGGAGTAGGGACTGGCTATCAATCATCAAGACCATGTCAGGCAATCTTCAAGAACCACTGAGCCAATGCAAGGCCTTCTCTGCAGAATCCTGATGGATCCGGAGCCCCAGAGTTGGTCCAATGTTTTGTTGGTTTGGTTCTCTGGGACCCTGAGGATAGGAGCCTTGGCTTCATGCAGGTTAGGCAAGCACACCATTAGCTCAGCTTTATAGGCCAGGAGACCAAGCTTCATAGAACTTAGACAATTTGCCCATCCTGGAGCAGAGCCAGAGCCACTAGTCCTAGCAGCTGCCCCCAGCACAGTGCCCTGTTCTCATCGAGATCGGTCACTATTTAGTGGTGAAAGACTAATGTGGGGATATTATCTCCCTAGCACTGTGGTCAGGGCTGACTCTCCAGGGGTCTCACCACCTTTCCATTACAGCCCCAAGGGTCAGTGTCACAGTCCTGAGGGCCACACTCAGTGAGTCCCATTAGTAAGGTTTCTCCAAAGCCCATATACCAAGACAACAGGGCTCTGCATTTGTGTGCATTTGTGTCTCCCCCGCTCCCTGTTTTGTTTTGTTTTTTTTTTCTGTCTTGACCCATTCCAAGACCAGGAAATCCTCCCATTCAGACTCCTGCAGGCTGCTGCTGTAGCCAAGTTCCTCCTCTCTCATTCCTCTCTTATTCCTGAGGAACAGCTGGGGCCACCGTCTAGCAAGAATCTTCCCTGAACCTGAAGAGCCAGGACATACATACCTAACCTTCTTCAGCCGGTGTCATTATTTTAACTTCTCTCTAGATTATTTATTCTCTATCAGCTGGTACAGAGCTAACGACACAGTACTCTTTGCTCTGTAGGGCAAGTGTCTTTATTCTCGTGTCTTTAGAGTTCCTGGTGATGGCAACAGGGGTAGGGTAGGAACCTCACTGAAGCGACCTCACCAAGGCCTGAGTTTAAATCCACCCCTTTTCTCCTATAAGACGTGTGAATTCAAACCAGTCACCACGGCTTGTTAAACTTCAAAGTGAATGGACAACTTTCCCAAGAGGTATCATGAGGACAGCGCATGCGCCTGACTCCCCCCACCCCCATGGGCACACCTAGTGGCTAACTTCTGCTTTATCATTGCCCCTCCTTACTCTCCACTGTGAAGTGTGGGATGCTTAAGTATTCCTGAGAATTACACAGTGCACGAACGCTCTGCATAGTTCTTTTCTGGTCCATCTGCACTCTGAGGGGTAAACCCACCGTGCTGGCTGTGTATGAACAAAACATCTCACACTTCCCATGGAGCAAGCCCCACCCTTCCGCACAGGGAGCGCTCTTCCTGGAGCAACTCACATGGGGTCCGACTCCTCAGCTGAGGGGGCTTAGGACTGGATCTGTTTCTTCTACACAGAGAATTTTTTTCAAAGACATTTCTGTGAATCACTTGTCTTCATCTCTTCACACACCTCCCCGACTCCTGTCTCCAACACCAAGAACCCCAGTCCTCTCTCTGCGAAATAATGCCAACTAATGTTCATACATATATGTTTTTGTTTTTGTTTTTTTAAGATACTGTATCTCTTGACTATGACGCTTTAAGTCTAGACATTTACTTATAACAGAGCTAGGCTGCAGTACCACGAGTGCCCGAAAGGTGGCACCAGCTCACACACTTTGATAAGCTTGTTAGGACTTGAGATGGGTTTCAGGCTGTGTGGAAGGAATTAGCAGCATACTCCTGGCCTTTGAGATGCTCAGGAATTTGTGAATAGCCTGTCAAAAGAAGGGAATTGCTGAGCTGGACTGCCTTTTCCAAGGCTCTAGTTGGCGAAACACTCTCAAAGTTGATTCACAATGAGAAGTTCTTGAAAGATCCTGTTGTCCACGGTACAATTTAGCCTCCTTTGTCATTGCTGCCAGGCAGTAGTAAGTGAGTGAGCATGCCTGGCTCCTCTTGGGTGACACATTAGGAAAAGCTTCAAGAGCAGTGAGACCCCAGAATGCAGTATTTTCTTTTTTAAAAAGAATTAAGAGGCAAGTTCATCTTCACTGGAAAGAGATTGGCAGTGTGCCTCAGAATGCAGCACGAGTTCTTCTTAGTTTGGAGACAACTGCCTAAGCTGCATGGACATGGAGTCTAGGCAGGTAAACCGTGCCTTCCTACAAGTCTTCCTTTCATAGACAGAGCCTTTTGCATCAATTGTCAAGCAGCCCCAAATCAAAAGGCAGTGTTTCGGATGGTGCTCGGGAGACCACCTTGGCCGACACTCGCCTCCACCCATGCCTGGCACTTAACTCTGGGTGAACCTCATCAGGAGCTCTTCTCCCTAGCGTCTGCAGCCAGGTGACACGCGGGGCTGCTGAGTTAGAGGGCTCCTGATAGCCTTTGCAGGACATTAAGGTCGGGCATCTTGAGATGGCCGTGCAGGATACTGTCTCCGCAGAAAATGAGAACTAGCTTAGTGGATGGCAGAAGCCAGCGATGCATGTTCCTTTCCTGTGCACACACACCTTCCCGCTTGCCTCTAGCTCCTAACAAATTTGCCAGTCGAGTTAAAGTGGGTTGGAGTAGAGAGGAAATCACATCGGGGACTCTCAGAAGGAGGTATCAGTCGGTAGTTCTAGAGATGGCAGACACCATGAGAACACTGGTGCTCTCTATTCACCAGGGCGTGCTGGGGATGACAGAAGGGCCTGCGGAGTCCGCACTGAGCCGAATGCGCATGCTCTGAGCCATGAATGCGCGTGCGCTCCTGTATTCTGCTATTCTTTCATCTCTCTGGCTCTCGTTTAGCCCAGGCCTGGCTTCAGTCCTGCCGCTCTGGGCTGCCAATAGATCATATACCCACAGCGAACTACCTTGACATACAGTAGCTTCAAGCAGCCACTTACTCATCTTCATGGGACACTCGGCATCAGGAAATCAGAGCTGACTTCCCGCGGACCGTGACCTTTACTTATGGAGACTCAAAGGCAGGAGGTCACTTGACAGCTAGAGAGGATGGATTCCTTTAGAGGTCAGCACTGGGATGACGTGATGACCAGGCACTTCTTGCCAGAATGGGGTCTTCCTTGTGGGATTAGAGCAGAGCACTTGCCTACGGTCATTCCCGTGGTCTGGCTTTCTCATGGTACAGAGCATCAACGCTCCTCGGTCCTTAACATGTGTCTCGATCTATCTTTGGTTGCTATAAAAAGTATCTAAGCTATGTAAAATATAAGAAAATCATCTTGTTTGGCTCACAGTTTTCAAGAGCACGATGCCAATGAGGGTGGACAGTGCTTCAACTTCATGAGAAGTGGCAGGGCTGGGCCATGGAGAGGGTGAAAGGTCTGGCCGAGAAAGCCCAGTGACCTGAGATTAACATCCAGAACTCACAGGAGAAGGAAAGAACTCATTTCTAATCTCCACATGCACACAGTAGTAAATGTGCATCATAGTCACACACACACACACACACACACACACACAAACAGAGTCAGAGAAAGAGAGAATAATAACCACTTAAAAGCAGAGTGGAAGAGGCACACAGAGAAGAAACAAAATGTGAGGGTTTGCTCTGGGTTTTACCGTATGCTCTCACACTGATCCCACATATGCAAGAAAGGTATTGATCACTTTTAACGGCCTAGTTAGCTGTCTGAAGCATCATCTCCAAGCACTGCGACAGTGACAGTAGAAAAGTCAAACATTCATTCAACTTCCAACATGAACTTTGGAGGGAAAACCCATGCTCATACCATGCAGCATGGCAGCCTAGAGCTTGAAGCTTGAGTGCTGTGGTAAGCGAGGAGGACATTGCCCTGCCTGTGGGATGCAGCTTCGGATGCGACACAGAATTGCTTCACCACATCTTCCTGATGACAGTCATCAGAAGCCCGCAGGTAGGTAAGAGGGAGGGGGATACAGATGCATCGCTTCAGAGGAGAGTGGAGGTCACATAAGAAAAGCGTGTGCAGTGGAATATCTTGGTACAGCCATCTTCTGGCATAAGATTCCTTAGCCACTGCTCGTAGACTCCTCGGTGAAAAGGGACCCTGGCTGTCATGCTGCTGTGTCCTCGTCCCTCTCTTGATTTGGTCACTGGTAGCTAGACCCCATCAGTCTTGGGATTCTGCTGTTATTATCTTTTATACAGTAATGTGCTCTGAAATGCCCCCGCCTTCCCAACATTTCCACACTGAGCAGCACTGTGTAGGTGTGGGATGCTGTTGTGGGTAGTGGGGATGATTTACACTGCACACCTCCTGGGGACAGCTTAAAGACCAGATATGTCTGCCTTCTCTTGTCCTTTCCAAATGCCCCCAACACGTGTGTGCAAAACATACCCAGACACACAGACACACAGACACTCACAGACACAGATTCACACACACACACACACATATATACACAGGCACACACACATATACATACACATACACATAAACACATACATACATACACACACATACACATACACACAGGCACACATATACACAGGTACACATACACATAGGTATACATACACATATACACAAACATAACACATGTACATGAGATACACAAATACACACACACACACACAAAACATCTTCATCTCAGTGCCTAGGGACACCCCTTTCATTTTCTCAATCCCCACATGACTGACTCTTACAGAGCTCCTAAGCTCTGACTTTGTTCACTGAAGCTCATCAGGACACAGAGCAGAGCCCATATTTCCCTGATTGCAGCCCAGCATCTAAGTGAGCAGGTGAGTTTACCGCATCCTGCTAACAGATGGCTTATGTGGCACGCAAAACTTGGGCTCCCACAGCTCACAGCTGTAGGCACGGGGTGGTTCAGAGACGTGACTCTGTTCTGTGCCTCTCTGTGACGGCTGGCTGCTGTCACTGCGTCACCAGGAAAATCTTCCCAAACCTGACTAATGTTTCATGGTATGGTCAGGACTCTGGCTGCTCTTGTAGAAGTCCCTGCTTCTGCGATAGATTTGAGCTCTGTCCCCCGTGTCAGTCATTTGGAAACCAGCCTTGTGATTTTTGCTCTAAGCAGCCCTCCTGCCCCCCATGTTTTATTGGCTTCATATAAGTCTTCAAAATGACTCTTTCTTTAGTTACATTTTTTCCTACATTTTATATCACTCCCACAAATGGAAAACTATAATCATTTTTCTATAAATAGAAGGCAACCTTAAAATTAAATTCAGTTTCTAAACTACCCCGTGAATTTTTAGCTAACTACTGAGACTTGGACCTGTTCCCACTCAGTACAGGACCTCCCAGGCAAGGGGCGAGATTACTCCAGTTTCACACTGATTCCCTGGGGCAGTCCCCGATAGTGAAAGAGAGAAGAGTGTCTCTAAGGAAGAGGACACCATTTAACGACCTCCCTGTGGGCTATCTTCACTGAGGCCACTGGCGATTTCCTCTAAATCAGTCAGGATGGCAAGGTTCTGCTGCGGTAGCAAACAGCATCTTAAAGCAGAGATTTTTTTTTTCACGTTTATGTATGCCATGGGTTGGCAAGGTCTCTACTCATTCTGGTGGCTTGGCTAGACACAGGGTGCCTGTATCAGAGGGGCAGAATGGCATGTGTAGGCACTGGTGTGGAGCACTTCCACACACCAGTGACTGCTCACTGTCTGCTCTTTTGCTAAAGTGAGTCACATGGCCAGCCCTGGCTTTACCTGCTTAGGATTTTGCAATCCTGTCATGCCTGGAAAAGAGACAAAGTTGCAATATTTATGAACAGCAACACTCATTTCCACCCCACCTATACACGGAGAACACCCCTCTAATGGTAGGGGCTTTTCCTTCTCAAACTTAGCTCTGAATCACCTCAGACTCCTCGGCATACCAGGCTCCCATCCTTGCTCAGAACTGACTCCTGTGATCTAGCTCTGTGCTCTTCTCTTCCTTCCTCTGCTCTCATGACTCCAGTGCCCCCCTCTGTGACTCCTGTTCTAATAACCCTTCAGAAATATACCTGTTCCTATGTCATTGCCAGTCCGAAGATTGAAAACATACATACATGTATGTGCATATGCATGTGTGTATGTGTGTGCATGTATGCACACGTGCACACATCCGGGTTCATCCACCTAGCATGATGCTATAGATGGCAGAGCTAGAGCAACCACCCTCTTGGTTCTCACGCACAGCACCACTGAAGTCGGCAGCAGGAAATCTCTGTCCTGGGGTCTGTCCTGGACTTTGCAGATCAGCAGCACCCTCGACCTCATATTCAATGTCAGCACTCCCTCCAGCCTCTGGCAATCAATAGTGTCTGAGCCTGAGGTAGGAAGGCAAGATGTTCCTCAAATAAAAACTAGAAGTTACACGATGAGTTAGCAGAAGGGGCTTGGTGAATCCAGGCCTGGCTCCCCATCATCCATGTTCTGGGTGCTGGTGCTTGGGAGCAAAGCTGGGTGCAGAGATGTGTGAAATCAGCTGGCTTCTTCAGAGAACCTGATCAGCTTATAGATTAAACTACACACTCCCCTGCTCTCTCTCTCTTTTTTTTCAACCTTTTGCTGAAGGTACAAAGGAAATGTTTTGTTGTTCTGCAGATTTGCAGGCAGAAGGTAGCTCTGACCCACTGGTGGCAGAAGATTGAAACTATTAAGAGAGAAAGACACTGGGAGATGGCAGGAGACTGCACACAACTGGAGAATACTCGCTCCATCTGCCACCCCGCCCTGGCATGAGTTGGAGGGATTTTCAAAATGAGACGTCTCCGTCTGTTTTCTGTCGCTGTGACTCATCACAGGAGACATCTGTAGAGGGGGATCAACTCAGCTTACAGTTCTGAAGTGCTGGCAGCTTCAGGACCAGGACGGGGAAGCTGTACCCGGGGAGGTCCCTTTTGCTGGTAGGGACCCCATCAAAGTCCCCAGGCAGTGCAAGGCACCAAGTGGTAACAGGATGTCCCGGCCAGATCCCTCCCACTCTTCCTGCAAAGCCACTTCTCTACCAGAGTAGGTCCCTTCCTGGTGGCCTCATCTGACCTCTGCCATCTCCCAGAGGTCCCATCCCCAAATATTATGTTCTGATTAAGTTCCCACCCTCTTAATACACCACAAAAGAAATTAAATTTTATGAGTTTTAGAGGTGGTGGTACATTCAGACCACAGCAAAGGAGGACAGCTGGAACTAATGAGAGCCCTTGATTTTCAGGGGCTTGTTAGTTCCCTACCCTACCATCTTTGATGTACAAGCCCACACTGTGGACCACACAGAATACCAAGTTCAGCCCTTGGCCTTGTGGGTCTGCCGCCTTCCATTACTCAATGGTCATGGTATAGGCTGAGGTAAACACCTGTTACAGCTACCTGTTATTGCCCTGGGGACCATCTGTCAGAGGGGCTTTGAATCCTCTGGAATCTCAGATCCTTCTCCAGGCCTGTTGAACCCCAGTCCCAGGGAGGGCACAGAGAGCTTTGATTCTGAAACTCCTCCAGGAGATTCTGAAGAAACAGGCCCCTTGACAGACCTGGAGGCCCTTTCTTCTCTCCTCCCCAGAGAGACTCCAAGCACCTGGAGCTGAGGGCACATCTCATGCTTTCCTGTTTCCCTGGTGTCAGCCCACTTAGACAGAGCATGTGTGACATTTCCTCCTTCAGAGTCACCAGGACGGTTAAAAAAGTAGTAATGGCCTCCAGGCTTTTGTCCTGGATCGCACTTTAAAAGCTCTCCCTGGTATTTGATGTAACATTCTTGTATGGATTCCAAGGCTCTTTGGCAGCAAGATGGTAAAGGTGGGTATGGGAGGTGAAGGGAGTACCCTGTTATTGCCACTTTAAATAAAATGAGAAGGCCTTCGAGAAGGGCTACAGTTCCAGGAAGAGCTCAGCCTGTGCCAAGCCTTCTCCGTGCTCCCCTTAGGTCCTCAGAGGGCAAATGGGATGCTCCCTGCCTGCACATCCTGGGGCCAGTTGACTTCCCCAGCACTGAGTCTAGTGAACTGCAGATCACCATTGCACACCAGGAGCTTCTTCTGTGAGGACCACGGGGCAGGAGAAGTCTGTCGCACAGCACTGAAGTAGTAAGGCACTGATGAGACCTGAGTGTATGACAAAGCACACAGGTGCCAACAACTACAGTTTGCCGTGGGACCAGGGACCAGTGGCCTTTGTAAGGTCTAGGCTGGCTCATCACTGGTGTCCAGGTGATGTGGCTCTTACCACCCCAGTGTTTGCCACTTGCTGCTTTAACTCTGGATGATAACCCTCCCAAGACCACCCTGCACCTTTTGGAAACAGATCCTGAGGACCAATACTAAGGGGTGCTGATGACAGTGCTGAGGGACAGCGATGTCCCTGGACAGTATGGCTTCTCGGAGCTAGCCCCCTCAAAAGTACAGAAAGACATAGCAATCATGTCAGGTGCAGACAGGCAGGGGACAGCAAGATGCTGAGGAAAGCAGGAGAAGCTGCATGAGATGGTGACAGCGGGCGCTGTCACACTTAGGCCTCGGGGACCAGGAAGAGGCCAATGCTACTGGATTCCAACAAGAGCTGAATTTGAGAAGGACCAGCTAAGACTTGTGGCCTCCAGCCAGTCGAGTCTCTCTGAACACTATGGAGAGGTGGCACTAAGCTGGCCCTGGGAAGGGACACTAAATAGCTTGGCCCTTTTCTTTTTCTGCCTGTTCACCTCCTGAAACTATGAGAATGGAGGTACTGCCATCTGAGGAGGGAACTGGCTTTCTGGACACAGAGCAGGCAAGGAAATAGTAGACTAGGCAGGCAAAGGCCACCGGAAGTGTGGTTTGATCCCAGTGATGTGCATACCGCATACAAGTTGATGTTTCCAATCCACAAATACATCCAAACTCACCTAGCAGGGTACCTACCCTCAATGTCTTCCTCCACAGTGAAAGGTACACAGAGAGGCAGGGTTAGGGAGACTCTGTGCCACACCCCTGGGCATCTGTGACTCCTGAGTAAAAATCAGGCTCCTTCACAATGAGAAATGTGGTCCCAGGGACCTTCAGAAGGAAAGGAACACCCAGAGAAACAACCTTACATGCCTTTTCCTATCAGGCTGGAGATCAGCGGATGGTGTTAGAGAAACAAGATCAGGCCACAGTGAGATCTGATGCCACTAAACTGAGGGGACACTGAAAAAAAAAAAGAAGTGTCCTCATCAGCTCTGTGGTTCAGGGCCCTGAAGATGCCAAAAAGAGGGTGTCTTTGCTGACTCTGCCGACGACAGCCCTGTCCCTGTAAAAGGCTCCAAGAACTGGGTGGAGAGAACACAGAGGTCATGACCTGGAAGCTGGAGAGGCCACATAGGGGGACACATGTGTGATGGACATGAAGGAAGGCAGGACCCCAGGCAGATGGATGAGCCAGGGTAGGAGCCCGAAGGGCCCTGAGCTCCAGTGAGCGGGGAGTGGGTTCTTTTCTTCTGGAGGATCCTGGGCTTCTGGAATCTGAGAAACAGAAGCTCCATTGCCAGCTCTGTCTGTCACTTGGCTGTGGCCCTTGGCCAATTTACAACACATCTTGGAACCTCAGCTTCTTCAACTGTCAAAACAAGTAACCCCACCTGCAGGGCTGCTGCCGAGTCGAAGCAGCGGGACCCTCGGCAGGGCAGTAGCACCGCAGTCGGTGGTGTCACCGAGGGCCAAACTCATGGTAGATAGATGTTCAACAGGGCAAGTGAGGTAAAAGCCCCGGGCTCCCTCTCGCTGGAACCAGTGGTTGTTGTACATTCTATAGTCACACAGTGTCCCCCGTGCCGTAGCCAGCTGTCTGACAGCCTATAAACAGATGGCGGGCGGGGTGGCCGGTGAGACTGTGCAGATGGCACTGAGCAAAACCAGCCGCACTTTTGGGAAAATAAGTCAGAGGCAGGCTGTGCTGATGGGGACCCCATGGACATCTCTGCCTGTGACAGACAGCACACCCAGGGAGGCCTCTGAGGGAAATTATGAGATGTACCAGACCATGGTGTTCCTTGCCAAGGACCTTCTCCACCCTCAATTTCCATGGCCCTGTGCCACAATAATGTTGGAGAAGTGCGAGGTCACCCTGGCAGGCTGGAAGAGCAGGCTATGCAGCCCTCCAGAGGTCCAGGATCTCAAAAACCTCCATACTCCCCATTCCCTCCAGTAAGTCGTTGTCTGGCTTCTGGGTTCCGTTCCCCAGGTTCTTAGGCCACACAACACACAACCTAGAGCACTCAAAGGCTGCTCAAGTGAACTGGCTAGAAGGTGGAAGAAAGGGCCAACCGTAGGGCCATGAGGGGTCCACATTCTACCTCTGAACTCGCTTCTTGAACTGGCCGAGCTCTGCCAGGACTCTGGCCAACTCCTCTCACTCTTTTAACAAGAGGAGCCCTTCCCTTTTGTGAAGAGCTAACTCAGGTGGTGTCATATCACCTGGAAGCCTTTGAAAGCAAAGTTAAGCATTGTCTTCTTTGAGCTGCTCCTGTTACAGAGCACTTATGGTAGTCCTCATTCAGTCATGTTTAGGATTAACTGCAGCTCTAGCACACACACATGCATACACACATGTGCACATACATGCATGTACTTTCTATGTCCTTCAGTCTAAAACAATTAAAAATGAAAAAGCATTGATCTCTGAATGTTGGCAGTTCCTGGTGATAAGGGCAGGCTGGATCTTAGCAACACATGCGTCTACATGGACTGAAAGAACACATCCAATGCCAGCGGTGACGGTTAGTGTTTTGTCAGCCTGATAGAGGTTGGAGCCATCTGGAGAGAAGCTTTGTCACCTGTCAGTTGAGGCATTGCCTCCATCAGTGTCCTGCAAGCCAGGCTGTGGAGGCATTTGCTTGATTGATGATTGACTGGAATGGGAGGAGCCAAACTACTGTGGGCGGTACAACTCCTAGGCTAGTGAGATGGATTGTATTGGAGGGCATGTTTACCAGGATAGGAGAGTGAGCCTGCAAGCAGTGCTCCCACATGGCCTCTGCTTCAGTGTGTGCCTACAGGTTCCTCCCCTGAGTGTCCTGTGGACATAGTGTGTGGGTGTCTCTTCTCTATAGTGATTCTAATTTCTTTGGGTGCATTATAAGGGTGGGGTTGGTTCACATGGCAGGCTTATTTAATTTTTTTTTGAGGCACCCCCATGACATTCCAGAATGGCTGTACTAGTTTGCATCCCCATAAAAAAATACAGACAGACAAGGTTCCTTTTCCTCCACATGTTCTCTGCTGGTATCGTGTATGTGTGTGTGTGTGTGTGTGTGTGTGTGTGTGTGTGTGTGATTGTGTGCCATTGTTGTAGTTGAGAATGGCGCCTCATTGTGACTCTAACCTGAATTCTCATAATGATTATGGGTGAATGGAGGTCTGTTGGCTATTTGTATATCTTCCTAAGAGAAATGTGTATTTGGGTTCTCTGCCCATTTTTAATCAGCTTGATTATTTTCTTGGTGTTGACTTATCTGAGTTCCTTGTAGGTTCTCAATGCTACTGCCCATTGCATGTCTGATTTGCACATGGCTTGTGATTCTGACTTGTGACTCAGATGTCCCACTGTGTGGGCGGAAGCCCTACCCTTGCTGTCTTGAAACCTTGGGCGAATGTGTTCTCTCTCTGAGCTTAGCGTCTGTTAGGATACTCATATAAACTATTTCTCTGATTGAGAAAAAGGAGAATTTCAATGCAAAATCTTAGCACAGGCCCTGAGAGAGCAGGCATCCACCACATGTTATAGTATAGTGCTTGAATGATAGTGTATAGGCAGTTCTCATAGTAGGTTGGCAGAGGGAGGCCAAGACTTACAGGCACATCATTTTGTCATAGTACATCAATGCCAAGCAAGAAGGCTCCTGATGGGACACCATTTACCAATCAAAGTTATAGACAAGGCTCTCCAGAGATGCTAGAAGAAGCTGTTCAGAGGGCAGGAGCTATGAAGCTGTGAAGTTCTCTCAAACACAAGGCATTCGTGGGTCCTGTCCCTTCGCTTTCCTGTTACATTGTATCCTTAGGGCTGAGACTGCTTCACTGATGGGAATCTCCAATGGGAATACCTGAAAGGTTCAGATAAAGGTTTGTTTCTTTGGTCATGTTTCTTCTTTGGAAGAAGGAAGAAAAGAGCAAGTGTGTGTGTGCGTGCAGAGGCAGGGCATCATCATTGGATGCTGTTCCTCCAGACCCATTCACCTTGAGTTTTCCTATTGTTATTATTTGCTTTTCCTGAGACAGCCTCTTGCTGGTTTGGACCTTATCCCCTGGGCAAGGCTGCCTGGTCAGCAAGCGCCAGATCTGCTTGTCTTCCTTGGTCCTGAAATTACCCATCATGAAACACAACACACAGATTGATTGATTGATTTTTTATAACGTGGGTTCTGGGGATCGGACCCAGGTCCTCATGCTTGTGCAGTGAACACTGTAGCAGCGGAGCGGTCTGCAGGCCACCGAAAGAGCAAGCTTCACAAAACCTCTGCAAGTGCTGGTGTCTTGTATGTGCTCCAGACCATGCAGCAGCAACCTGAGTTAACGGGGGCCACGGCCCCCATTCTACAGGGAGAAAAACAGGAGTCAGAGAGGAAAATTACACAGCTTTGTGGAAAGGACGCAGCTAGGACCAGCTTCCTCCTGACCAAAGCCTCCCTCAGCTTCCCAAAGCACCATGCCGGTACTGATGCAATGTTAGAGGAACGTCACACTTCTCTGGAGAGAAGAAAGCTAGGTTGGGCTGGTGGAGGTTTGACGGTGATGTTCATCTAGCTTGACACTCTCTCGTGGTTCCGATCACCTCTGTTGTCAATAATCAACGAACACATGGAGTAGTTGGGGCTCTTTCCTTGGGGCCAAGCTGCACTTCTGAATTCTGTTCAAGAAGCTGAAATCCATCCTTTGCTTCTCTGTTTCTCCCCTTTCAGCCTGGATACACACTCAGGTATAGGCGGTCACACCTCCTTTCTTTGGCAGTATCTCCTCTTCGACCTCCCCAAGGCCCTTGTTACCCATCACCTGCCAAGCCAGGGTTGTGCATTCAAAGAGGCAGAATTGACAGGTCAGCCAGACCCAGGTCAATAGAACTCAAAGTGCAGGCCTTAATTTAGGGCCCCCTCCCTGCCTCCATGTACCTTGGCACTTGTGTCTGTGGCTATCTTTCTGGCATGGGGCTCTCTGCCAAGGTTATTTTCATGTTGACTGACACCCCTGTCTATTCTGGGAGAGTATCTCTGGAGAGAAGCAGCCGGTGCCCAGGTCCCAGGGCCGCTGGAATGTAGTGTTGGTTCCACAGTATGTTGGCTTTCTGGGTGGGGGCTTTGCCATTGTGTACTCGCCAGAGACCTAGGACATTTCTCCCTACACATGTCGGGAACCTTGGTGTTCCGGCTTCTCCTGGCCCACACTGTAAGCCAGTCAATCTGTCAAACTCTAAAAAAGAATGCTACAGGATGGAGGAAACTGGAAATACTATTTGAGGTGCGAGGAACCAGACACAAAAAGTCACATAGCATATGACTCCTTAAGATATCCGGATTAGGCAAATCTGTAAAGAAAGATAGAAGAGTGTGGGCTGCCAGGACCCAGGGAGTAGCAGTAGTAGGGAGTGCCTGCCCTATTCTCTTTTCTGTTGTTATGCCACTGAAGACGAGCTCATTCACAAGGGAAAGTTTAATTACTCACGGTTCTGGAAGTTTCTATCAGGTAGTCATGCCTGGCAAGGGGCTTCTAACAGAAGGGTGAGTGGCAGAAGGGACAAGACACACAAATCAGGCTTGTGATCAACTGAGGTGACAACAAACCTCCCTTAAGACAGGTCTCACCTCTCCCAAAAACCCCTTCTCCTCCTCCTGCCCAGCTCCAGCACCATCAGAATGCTAATCATTTTAACAGGAGTTTTGGAAAGGGCAAGCCATATTCAAACCTCAGGCATGGTTTAACAACTGGGAAGTTTTCTTCTGGAACAAGGGAATTGTTTGGAATTAAATGGAAGTGGTGATTGGACTGTGTTGTGGGGTAACTTTCACCTCAGTCTCAAAAACTACCAGAGAAGGGACTTAATTGCGATGTGATTGCTCTTATACACATTAAGGTGTAGAAGCAGTGCAGGAAGAAATCCAAGCCAAAGGGAAGTGGAGTGGACAGAGGTGAGGCGTCCTAGCCATGGTGAATGTCTGTGCTGGGATCTCCTCCGTGCTTGGAAGAAGTGGCTACAAATCCAACTTGAGATTCCCAGCAGCTCAAAAGCAACAAAAGTCCACGCAAGCTCTTTCAGGATGCACCATGGCCAGGGATGGAATGTGCTGGTGTTCTGCAAGTGCTCGGCGGAAGGCTAGACACACTCTGCCCCAGAGATCTCTCTGTGTACCATGTGGAATGTGGAATAGTGAGGTCTTCTTCAGCCTTCTTTGCCTGGCTGTGCACACCAAGTTAAAGCCTTCTCTGGAAAGAAGCAGGTTGGCAAATCTCCCGGATCTCTGCTTCCAGGGCCACGAAGGAAACAATTCCATTCAGAAAAGGGTGATGCTCATGAGCTTCCAAACCCAACTAGAATGTCTAAACAACATATCACACAGCCACCCCTTTACCTAACACTTCACAGTCATCGATTTCCCCATGTGTGCCCCAGAGACACAGTGTCAGCCAAGTTAACCTCATCAAGTTCCTTACCCAGAAGGGAAGAGGTGGGAACGGAGACCAGGAAAGGTGGGGGTGCGGGTAGAGGCTGAGCCCATGAGGATCCCCAGGGTTCAGACTCTGGAGGCCAACATGAAGTGCTCATCTAACTTTATTGTTTAGTACAGAAGCTTAATTTAAGTTCAGATTTTTAGCTGAGTAGTGTATGTTTATGTATTCAATGGCAAATCGGGGCACAGCATGTGTTTGACTCTCAGCCCAGGAGCCTGCAGGGAGGAGCTGCTCACAAAGGGAGATTTCTGTGAAGACAGGAAACAGCTACCACCCTGGCCTCAGGTCCTTTCTGTTTCACTGGTCTGCCAGGAGCCATCTCAGATCAAATACTGTGGAGGGCAGATCCAGGACTCTCTGAGGAGTCACAGAAGCCTATGAAGAGCCTTTGCTCTCCATCCCACTTGCTAAACCACCAAGACTACTCCCACACACCCCGGCCCAGGGAGATGGACATCTTTTAATTACAAAAACAAATTATTGCTATTAGTATTTGATGGATGAAAAGGCAAAGGGGGTTGTTATATGCATGGACAGCAGTAGTAGTTAAGAGGTGTTTCTTTTGAAAAATATTTTTATGTGTGTGTGTGTGTGTGTGTGTGTGTCTGTCTGTCTGTGTGTGTTGATTTGTGCACATGAAGGTAGTGCCTGCAGAGTCTAGAAAAGAATGTTAGATTTTCTGGAGCTAGAGTTACAGGCAGTTGTAAGCCATCCAGTATGGGTTCTAAGAAATGAACTTGGGTCCTGTCTGCAAGAGCAGTGTGGATTCTTAACTGCTAAGTCACCTTTCTAGCACCAGAGGAGGGCTAATCATGTAAGCTCATCCTGGACTAGCTTACACATAAATGAGACTCAGACTATGGTTATTTTATGTGGCTTTGACAATTACTGGAGGCTAACCCCTAATCTACTCTTCTAACTGCTGGCCTGCCTACCTCCCCAGGAGTGCACCCCAGATACTGGCTACTTTTCCTGACCATGTGCTCATCAGGGTCCATTTTCCCTCATGGCAGCTTCCTCCTCTCTTCTCATTCTTCCTCCCTCTCTGCCAACCTGGTCACTCCAAACCCACGTACCTCTAATCCCTCCAGTAATTGATTATAGCCAGTTTTATTTAATCAATAGTTTTTAAATCAAGGAACAAGGCTTGTACAACAAAAGTTGAAAACAGGAGAAGTTGCTCTCAGGCCTAGACCTTCAAGTATAGAATTTATCATTACAGTACAGAGCATCAGGGCAAACCACAACACTCTCTTCAGGCCAAGTCCTTTGATGTGAGGTAGTTCAGCAAAGGAAAGAGAGCAGAGGGATGCCCCCCCCCAACACACACACGCGCGTACACACACATACATACACACACAGGAAGTGAAGACCAATGCCACTGAGATGAACAGAGCCACCAGGATGAAGAGAAGATCCAGTTATATTCTGCCCATTCAGGTGAGGATGATCTCAGGCAGATGACCACCAAGGTGGAAACAGAAGCCAGCTTTGGGAACTGAGCAATGTTAGTTCATGTGTCAATCCCCAGGCATGGGAAGGAAGATTCCGGAACAGAAGGAAGCCGAGCTGTTGTTTTACCCATCATGCTATCAGCTGAAAGTTTCTTTTCAGTTTCCATCCTTCTTGAAGGAAATAATGCAGTTGAGACAAAAATGCTTCAAGATGTTTATTTAGCAAAAGAAATAAGAAATAGCACCCCACAGGTTAGGAGGGACTGATCTAAAGATGGTTTAGGGGCTCCTTGAATTTTATCTTGTAAAGTTTTAAAATGTTTTTGTTTATATTTTTGGTATGGATGGCTTATTCATGGGAGTAAAGTGGTTCTTCATCGCTCCCAAGTCACTGTAGGTCAGAAGATCTCTGTCCACAATCTTGTTGATAAATCCATTGGGAGGTCAGATTTGCGATGCAAAGCTTATGAGGATAGAGTCCCTAACCCCCCAGCTCGTCATTTTGCACACATAGCAAACAGAAATGTTCCCTGGTTTCTGGAGATAGTGGGGAGAATATATAATTGCAGCTTTAAGGATGTCTAACTACAGAAGGGTGATCTGATCATCAAGAGACACAACTACCAAGATACAGCTATGGTTTCCTTGGTTACCTGATTCTGATGCCTTGGTTACTGGGTCCCATTCATTTGAACTGCCTGGCTCTGTCTCCCAGGAAGCCTTTTCTGGCTCTATCACTCCACATCTTAGGCATGTAACACTAATTTTTCTTCAGTATTTACTTCTGTTTCCTATGGGGTCTTTCCTCACATGCCAGGAAGCTTGGAGAATTCTGTTGCTTTCAGAGCTACCTCTTATTTATTAAATCTTTGATACACGTTAGAGCCTACAGGCATGACAAGCATTGAGAGAGATAGGAATCTGTAGCCATCATTTCAAGATCAGACCCGAGGCTGAGAAAGCCTAGAGTGCTTACTTATGACTCAGGTATTTGGAAGTTCCAGAATTTAGCTCAGGTCTTCTTGACCTATTGGCCTGTTGCCTTTTAAATCACAGTTCACTGACAGTCTATCTAGTGCCCCATCTGTACTGCCAACTAGCTGGGCAATTAAAAAAAAAAAAGGCTTTGCATTAGTTTTTCCTTTGAAAATACAGAGTTTTTTTATTTAGGGTTTTCAAAAAGGCAATCTTTGACCCTTTAATTTCTGCTGGTTCTCCCTAAGAAAGAGTGCCCATAGTCAAATCTGCACACCCCACCTCCATTTTCTTCCCAGTGGCCCTTGGTGTGGCTAAGCTTCTGAGAAATCTGGCAATGGAGATCTGTTTAACCTCCTACAGCCTGACATTCTCCACACCCATCTGACCATAGAGTTATTTTTGGTGTATAGTTCCTGAGATTGTCCCAGGACATTGGTGTTTCAGGGCACCCAATGAGAAGCATAAGTTTAAAGTTCCAAGAGCTGATTGCTCTCCTTCATGTACCATGCTCAGTTCTTGCATGAGATGGCTAAGAGAAATAGATCCTGCCTCCAAAGAAATCTGACAGGTAAGCTACAGTCTGTGTTAAACAAGCCGTGCTGAGCTCTTGGGCATGTGCAGCAGGAATGTGTTGAATGGAGTAGGGGCTAGAGAGCATGCTAGAGGAGAGATCTGGGGTGCACAGTGCATCCAAGGTCAGAGGAGTGGTAGTGATCAGGAAATGGCTGAACAAAGAAGCCAGCAAGTTGGGGTCTGGAGGAAAACCCATCATGAAGCACAGACAGACAGACACTGAGAGCTTTAGAGTCGATGAGATAGCTTGACGAAGGCACCAAAAATGGAGGCAACTTATCAAAGCTGAGTGGGAACCAGGAGCGAGGGAACGACAGGGATCTGATGCTATCTCAGAGAGTACCCACCCCTGAAAGCCATGAGTTTATGACATGAGCATCCCCATCCCTTTCTCCCTTCTTATATATGATACATTTAAACTTTATGACCTGCATTTCCCAGCCACGCTCCTCTGCTCTACAAGAGACTGCTCAGCTGAGTGCTAGCTAAAACGTGAGGGAGCATAGTGGACAGAGAAGAAACCCCAGCCACCTGAGATTACCCTGCAGGTTTTCGTTTTTTAAAACCCTATTTCAAAAACTCACCTGGCACTCTGCTTTTTTAGTTGGGAATTCTTTAGGTTGCTAGTAATTATAAAGCCCCGCTAAAATGACTAAAACAAGACATTTATTCCTTTGGGACAGAAATGGTCCAGAGTAGGGGAGGAATGATCATATCTGAAGGTTTCCTCTCTCCTTACAAGACCCTCAATTCATGGTATCTATACTAAAGCAATGTAGCTTTCTGGTCAACCCAACTTCTACAATATTCTTCCTCCTCCTCTAGAATGAAGGGTTTTTTGTTTTTTTTTTTTATTTTTGTTTTTGTTTTTTGTTTGTTTTTTTTCCCTCACATTGACATATAGCTGGAGCTAGCTAGCTCAGCAGCTTAGTAGTGTCAGGATTCTCTTTGGTTCTCTGCCTTCCCTTCTTCTTGACAAGATGTCAGCTATGGAGTCACCCACCCATCATGTCAGTGCTCAAGGTAGAAATAAGGGTGAAGGTTTCCAAAGCTTCCTCAGATGCATATACCTCATTGTCTAGGGTGTATCATGTGAGCACACTCATTGCAAGGGCATCATGGGAAAGCGTTACATTACCAGAAATTGAGTGTGTTACCTCTATGAACAAAATCAAGATGTTGACATCAAGGAAGAAGAGTGTGGCTACTGTGTCAGTCAATAGCAGCATCTGCCACAGGCAATATATTTCTGTTGCCTACTTGGGTTGAATTCTCCATGATATGGTTCCAAAGATGGAGTTTAGCCCATAAAATTATCACTTCACAGATACTTCTGCAAGGAACTCATTTCCTTTACATGTGATACAGAAAGAATTTTACTGTTTAGATCATTTCAATGGACTCTATGACAATTTAAGGATATTTTTAAGGCTCCAGTCAAAAAAAAAAACCCCAAAAAAAACAACAACAAAAAAGACCTCCCAAAACATAGCTTATTATGTGCCTTAAACATAACACACAGCAAACCCCTCAACCAGAACACTTGGAGTACAGGACAGCCTGTGCTCTCGAGAGTATAGCACTCCGCCTTTCTAAGAAGCTGGGCACAGGCAGCATCCTTAGCATCTCTCATATTTCCCAGGGGGAGGGGTGGGGATGGGACTGCCTGTTTCACTAAATAAAAAAGCTGAGGATCTGTCAAAGGAAGTTTCAAAAGAGATACAGAGAGAAGAACACCAAGACCAAGGAAAACCAGCTGGTGCAAAATACAGTTGTGTTTTACACTGGGTTCTGTTCCTTTGTTTCCTAAGGTGTTTTCCTAATGAAAGTCTGGTTCCCACCCTCATCCTTGCCTCTGCCCATGGTCTCTGGAACAGGACAATAAGGCTCTGTGAATAAGGCTTCATGGAGCCTCACAGCTGCCCTAGGGAACATCAACCCTCCATTCTGCAGGTAAAAAGCTGAGGGTCCAGTAGACATGCTCACTCGCCCAAGAATATCTCATAGAGATGCTTCACCATCCTATCACTCGGCTCCTGCAGGCTGCTACTAAGTCTAAGAGGATGAAAATCCATCAAAGCATAGAGGAAAGCTGGAGGGGCAGCCTACTTGCTGGCATGAGTGTACGGTGGAGCTGAGTCCTATGATAGGATACCAGTTCAGACCTGTGTGCTGGGGCTGTGGTCAGTTTATCTGTCTCCTTTATTCTGAAAATAAGTGTATGTCAAGGGATCTAGTGAGATTATAGCTGCACTCTGAGCCTTTGCTGGACCTTTATAACCAATAGCAACCATTCATTAGAATCCCAAGACCATCATACAGTGGTTACCCTTGTTGTCTGCTGGATTTTAACCTTGCTCAAAGCCTCTCCTTGGATCAGTGACCCCAGTTGCTTGGTGTCTTATTTATTCTTCTATAAAATCAAGCCTATTTCCTAAATTTCTACTTTTTAAAAACGATTTGCATATTTTCATTTTATGCATGTGTCTTGCCTACGTGTACATGTGTGTACCATACACATGCTTGATGCCCACAGAGTGTGCGCGTGCGCGTGCTTGGAACTGATCTCGATCCTTTGAAGGAGCCGAAAGTGCTCTGAACCACTGGACTATCTCTCCAGAGCCTTGGTTTCTTGAGCACACTGAAATTCCCCACACAAACAGCTTAGCATACTGCCCAGTATAACTTAAGCTCATGATCAACCAGCTCTTAGATCACCAGATGTTATTAGTCCCAGTGTAGGGAAAATCAAGGTGGTTTGTCCAGACCACAGAGCTCAAAGGCAACAGAGCCCACAGAGCAGCCACACCTTGCATTGGCTCCGTCTGTGCACAAGCTCATGGTTCTTCAATAGCAAGTGAACCAGACCTTCTCTCTTGGCAGCAGCAACATCAGAGAGCAGAGTGTACTGCCAGCAGAGGATCTGCTCTTTCCTTTGGTGGCCAAAACCTCGAGGAATGGGGTCTGGGTGGGCCAGGCCCTGAGTAAAGGTGACTCTCAGTGTCCCTTTCTGCCCTGGACGGCAAGCACTCAGGCAGCTGCGTTCCTGGGCCACCGAGGAAAAGTCATAAACTCGGTCCTCCTGAGCAGGCACCCGGCACTCCCCACAGTATCTCTTGGAGGTGTCAGCACATCATAAAGTATTCTTGCTTGGCTGGGCAGCTGCACCTAATTTTGTCAAAGGTTCAGAAACAACAAGGAGCATGGGCCCTCGCTGACTATGCCTGTGCAACCCTCCGTCAGAAAATATTCCGAGCCGTTTTCCCAGGCCAACACAAACAGGCTTCAAGAAGTGGTCCAAGCGTTCCCGCCTGCTTCAAACAGGCGCAAGCCCCCGCCCCTGCTTTGGGCACCAGAAAAGTACAGCATGTATTGTACACAGTGCAAAGAGCACACTGGGGTGGGCAGATGGTTTGGTGGGGAAATGTTCATAAGAACATTGAAATAGATGAGCTGGGCGCTGCCTTCAGAGGTAGTAGCCAGGGTCCCTGGCAGGAGGTTCAGGGCCGGACGTGGTCAGCATGGCTCTTTGCTGCTCCGGATACCGGCACTCCAGTGGAGAGACACAGTGTTTAGCCAGGGTTTGTGGTGAGTTTTATAAATCCCCACTTGTGTGCACAAAGAAGAATTCTCTGCCACAGGGCCTGTGGGTCAGAGATGGTCATC
The DNA here is from genome assembly GCF_008632895.1 of Mastomys coucha. Classification (NCBI taxonomy): domain Eukaryota; kingdom Metazoa; phylum Chordata; class Mammalia; order Rodentia; family Muridae; genus Mastomys; species Mastomys coucha. The sequence goes on from NW_022196911.1 coordinate 26,888,180, forward strand.
TTCAGTGTGAAATCAGGTGCCAGAGGAGCCAGTCAAGGGCCCAAGGCAATGGTTCTAGCCCCATGCAGGATGTGGAGACGCGACTTATGGGGAAAGAAAGAACTCCGAATCTGGCAGAGAAGAGCTGGAACCAAACACTTCTCCCCCACACCCCTTCCCCTCTCTAGCCCTGCAGCCTCGACTAAGCTCCCTGACCCCTTGAACTTGATATATTTGTGTCAAGAATTAGCATGATCCAATGCAGAGATACATATACGCACTTCCCCCTTCCCACGTTACCAGCACACAGGAGAGACATGATTAGTGTCTTAAGGAATGAACACGCCAGTGAGCAGGTGTGTTATAATGGAAGCTCTGACAAGGGCACTAAAGGGCCACTGCCAATGAGCAGGCTTGCTTAAAGCCTCGGGTAGCTGTCTTCTATGAGCTTCTGAACATGTGGATGAAGCCAGGATGGATCATCTGAAAGCCGGCATCTGGGCTCTGCACTTAAGACCTCCCAAGTCCTCCTTGCATTGATGATAAATAAGTCTTGACCATGGCATCTGTGTGCAGTTGCGAATCACCTCCCCTGACTGAATCAGACTGGGCTTGCAACGTCTTTCATAGGGAAAGACTGACAAGAGGGACACGATGGACTTCCCACAGTTGGACATCCTGGCCCAGAGTTTCTGGATGGTTAGCTGGGTTGTCAGTCTGCAAAAAGAACCAACACATGAATTCCCCTTGAGAATGAGGTTTGCAATAAGAGGCCAGAGGAGGCTGGAGAGATGTCTTAGCTGTTAAGAGCACTGATTGCTCTTCCCAAGGTCCTGAGTTCAAATCCCAGCAACCACATGGTGGCTCACAACCATCTGTAATGAGATCTGATGCCCTCTTCTGGTGTGTCTGAAGACAGCTACTTACACATACTTATATATAATAATTAATAAATCTAAAAAAAAAAAAAGAGGCCAGAGGGGCAAGGGTTCTGATTGGCTCTTACTGTTTTTGGTTTCAGGTATGTTTGAATGCATTTGCTAGTGTCTAAAGATGGAAGGACAGGCCATTCATTGAGCTACAGCCTTTTAATCTACTTTATTTTCACTGTGCACAGAAATGAGCCTCAAATACTCTGTGCAAGTTCTCTACACTAAGCTGAAAGCTATATGGCTGCCCTTTGACAACCCATGCTGGCCTAGAACATGTAGTGTTCCTGCCTGGCCCTCCTGAGTCCTTGGTTTGTAGTCGTGTACCCTCACACCCCACTAACCTCCCTTGCTTTTTAAGATGCATATTTGAGTGCCGTGATTTTCTTCTAAAACTACTCTGGCATGTTCCACGCATTTTATCCATTGTCTCTTCATTTCTCATTCCTGTCAGAACACTTTTCAATATTCCAAACACTTTCCACTTTGCTTTATGAGTTACTTAGAAGAATATCCTTAACATAAATATTTATGTCTTCTCTACATTTTTTCTAATATCAAATCCTAACTCAATCTTCTCGATGTTAGGGAATGCACTCCTTAGTTTCCCATCTTTTAATTCTTGGAAAAATTGAAAAAACAAGATCTATCACAAGAACCATTCTTTTTTTTTCTTTTTTAAAATTGGATATTTTTTATTTACATTTCAAATGTTTTCCCCTTTCCAGGTCTCCCCTTCAGAGCCCCCTATCCTACTCCCTTTCCCCCCTGCCTCTATGAGGGTGCTCCTCTGCCCACCTACCCCCTCCTGTCTTCCCACCCTGGCATTCCCCTACACTGGAGCATCGAGCAACTTCAGGCCCAAGGGCCTCTCCTCCCACTGATGTTCAACAGGCTATCTTCTGCCACATATGCGGCTAGAGCCATGGATCCCTCCATTTGTACTCTTTGGTTGGTGGTCCAATCTGTGGGAGCTCTGGGGGGGTCTGACCAGTTGACACTATTGCTCCCTCAATGGGCCTGCAAACCCCCTTAGCTCCTTCTATCCCTTCTCCAACTCCTCCATCGGGGACTCCATGCTCAGTCCAATAGTTGGCTGCCTCTGTATTTGTCAGGCTCTGGCAGATCCTCTCAGGAGACAGCCATATTAGGCTCCTGTCAGCAAGCACTTCCCATAATCTACAGTAGCATCAGTCCAGGTTTGGTGACTGTTTATGGGATGGAGCAGTCTCTGGATGGCCTTTCTTTCAGGCTCTTCTCCACACTTTATCTCCATAATTCCTCCTGTGAGTATTTTGTTAACCTTCTAAGAATCACTGAAGCATCCACACTTGGTCTTCCTTCTTCTTGGGCTTCATGTGGTCTGTGAATTGAATCTTGGGTATTCCAAACTTTTGGGCTAATATCCAATTATCAGTGAGTGCATACCATGTGTGTTCTTTTGTGATTGGGTTACCTCACTCAGCATGATATTTTCTAGTTCGATCCATTTGCCTAAAAATTTTATGGATTCATCATTTTTAATAGCTGAGTAGTACTCCATTGTGTAAATGTACCACATTTTCTGTATCCATTCCTCTATTGAGGGTTGTTTCCAGCTTCTGGCTATTATAAGTATGATTGCTGTGAACATAGTGGAGCATGTGTCCTTACTACACGTTGGAGCATCTTTTGGGTATTTGCCCAGGAGTGGTATAGCTGGGTCCTCAGATAGTACTATCTCCAATTTTCTGAGGAACCGCCAAACTGATTTCCAGAGTGGTTGTACCAGCTTGCAATGCCACCAGCAATGGAGGAGTGTTCCTCTTTCTCTACATCCTTGCCAGCATCTGCTGTCACCTGAGTTTTTAATCTTAGCCATTCTGACTGGTGTGAGGTGGAATCTCAGGGTTGTTTTGATTTGCATTTCCCTGATGACTAAGAGTGTTGAACATTTCTTTAGGTGCTTCTCAGCCATTTTGTATTCCTCAGATGAGAATTCTTTGTTTAGCTCTGTACCCCATTTTTAATAGGGTTATTGGGTTCTCTGGAGTCTAACTTCTTGAGTTCTTTATATATATTGGATATTAGCTAGCCTTCTATCAGCTGTGAGATTGATAAAGAGCTTTTCCCAATCTATTGGTTGCCGTTTTGTCCTATTGACTGTGTCCTTGGCCTTACAGAAGTTTTGCAATTTTATGAGGTCCCATCTGTCAATTATTGATCTTAGAGCAGAAGCTGTTGGTGTTCTGTTCAGGAAATTTTCCCTGTGCCTATGTGCTCGAGGCATTTCCCCATTTTCTATTCTATTAGTTTTAGTGTATCTGGTTTTATGTGGAGGTCCTTGATCCATTTGGACTTTAGCTTTGTACAAAGAGATAAGAGTGGATCAATTTGCAGTCTTCTACATGATAACCGTCAGTTGAGCCAGCACTATTTGTTGAAAATGCTGTCTTTTTTCCACTGGATGGTTTTAGCTCCTTTGTCAAAGATCAAGTGAACATAGGTGTGTGGGTTCCTTTCTGGGCTTTCAATTCTATTCCATTGATCAACCTGCCTGTCACTGCACCAATTCCATGCAGTTTTTATCACTATTTCTCTGTAGTACAGCTTGAGGTCAGGGATGGTGATTCCACCAGAAGTTCTTTTATTGTTGAGAATAGTTTTCAGTAGGCTGGGTTTTTTCTTATTCCAGATGGATTTGGAAATTGCTCTTTCTAACTCTAAGAAGAAATGATTTGGAATTTTGATGGGGATTGCATTGAATCTGTAGATTGCTTTCTGCAAGGTGTCCATTTTCACTATATTAATCCTACCAATCTATGAGCATGGGAGATCTTTCCATCTTCTGAGAGCTTTGATTTCTTTCTTCAGAGACTTGAAGTTCTTGTCATACAGATCTTTCACTTGCTTCATTAGAGTCACACCAAGATATGTAATATTATTGTAACTATTGTGAAGGATGTCATTTCCCTAATTTCTTTCTCAGCCTGTTTATCCTTTGAGTAGAGGAAGGCCTCTGATTTGTTTGAGTTAATTTTACATCCAGCCACTTTGCTGAAGTTATTTATCAAGTTTAGGAGTTCTCTGGTAGAATTTCTGGGGTCACTTAAGTATCCTATCATATCATCTGCAAATAGTGATATTTTGACTTCTTCCTTTCCAATTTGTATTCCTTTGATCTCCTTTTGTTGTCTAATTGCTCTGGCTAGGACTTTGAGTACTATGTTGAACAGGTAGGGAGAGAGTGGACAGCCTTGTCTAGTCCCTGATTTTAGTGGGATTGCTTTTAGTTTGATGTTGGCTACTGGTTTTCTATATACTGCTTTTACTATGTTTAAGTATGGGCCTTAAATTCCTGATTTTCCAAGACTTATCATGAAGGGGTGTTAGATTTTGTCAAATGCTTTCTCAGCATTTAATGAAATGATCATGTGTTTTTTTTCTTTGAATTTGTTTATAGAGTGGATTACATTGATGGATTTCCATATATTGAACCATCCCTGCGTCCCTGGGATGAAGCCTAGTTGATTATGATGGATGATCATTTTGATGTGTTCTTGGATTCAGTTTAAGAGAGTTTATTTGAGTATTTTTGCATCAATATTCATAAGTGAAATTGGTCTGAAGTTATCTTTCTTTGTTGAGTTTTTGTGTGGTTTAGGTATCAGAGTAACTGTGGCTTCATAGAATGAATTGGTAGTGTTCCTTCTGTTTCTATTTTGTGGAATAATTTGAAGAGTATTAGTATTAGGTCTTCTTTGAAGGTCTAATAGAACTCTGCGCTAAACCCATCTGGTCCTGGGTTTTTCTTTTCCTTTTTTTCTTTGGTTGAGAAACTATTAACAACTGTTTCTATTTCTTTAGGGGTTATGGGACTGTTTAGATCATTTATCTGATCCTGATTTAATTTTGATATTTAGTATTTGTCTATAAAATTGTCTATCTCATTTAAATTTTTCCAGTTTTGTTGAGTATAGGCTTCTGTAGTAGGATCTGATGATTTTTTTGATTTCCTCAGTTTCTGTTATGTCTCCCTTTTCATTTCTGATCTTGTTAATTAGGATACGGTCTCTGTGCCCTCTGGTTAGTCTGGCTAAGGTCTTATCTATTTCGTGATTTTTCTCAAAGAACCAGCTCCTGGTTTGGTTGAGTCTTTGTATAGTCCTTTTTATTTCTACTTGGTTGATTTCAGCCCTGAGTTTGATTATTTCCTGCCGTATACTCCTCTTGGGTGTATTTGATTCTTTTTGTTCTGGAGTTATAAGTTGTGCTGTCAAGCTGCTGCTTTCTCTTTTTTCACTGTTGTGTCAGTGTTTCCTATGGTCCGTGGATCCATCGGTCCAGACATGAGTGCTCATTTCTCTGGCTGGAATGGCTCCCTCATGTGTTTGCTTCCAGCTTTGTTAGTAGGTTTGTGAACATTCAAAATTCCTCTGTCCTTTTCACCAACCTAGTGCTTGCAGCACTAGGAAGTGACCCGTTCCATGGTTGGGGCTATTTTCTTCTCTGAAATTGGGTAGCCATATTAACAGGGCCTTTCAGGTTTCCTTTCCATTGGGAATAGGGTAGCCCATCCATTATCATTCATTTTCTTTTTTGTTTGTTCATTTTTTTTTTTTTTTTTTTTGTTTTGTTTTGTCTTTTCGAGATAGGGTTTCTCTGTGTAGCCCTGGCTGTCCTGGAACTCACTCTGTAGACCAGGCTAGCCTCGAACTCAGAGATCCGCCTGCCTCTGCCCCCAAGTACTTGGATTAAAGGCGTGCACCACCACCGCCAGGCCACAGTTATCATTCTTAACTTTAACCTAATTGTGCTAGCACTCCACATAGGTGTCTTGTGGTCTGTATAGCATTACCTTTGGAATGAGTACTTAGACATTTATTTGTCCATCTGATCAAGTTGTTTTTATGTGATTGGCTTTAAATCTATCATTTGTTGCTCATCTTTCCATCTGTTCTTTCTTCTCATTTCTTCTTTTCCCATCTTCCTTAAAAATTAGTTTTATGATTCCATTTTTATATTGTCTTAGTATAAATGCTACTACCTTGATGAAAAGATTTTCTTCTTTAGCATTTGCAGTAAACTCATTCCAGTCCAGTTAAAATGTTATTATGGTATGTGACAGCATACAACTCCTGAAGTGTACTCTGGTTCTTCCCCTTGGCCACTACATGACAACCGTCAATGCTTTGGCTCTTCTGTGTGGTATAAACCAAACATCTTAAAAACCCACTCATCTCTAAAGAGACTTTGTTAAAGGAAGTCGTCTTTCTTCTCACAGTTTCCACAGTCCTTGAGTCTCTTCAGCTGACTCCTCTTTCCATCTCGTGTTTTTCACTGCTCGCTTACAGCAGCCCTCCCTGTCTACACTGTAGATGTGCTGATGATTAGTTCACATCTTGAGTGCTTGGCAAATCCTTTACCTTATTTTTTTTTAATCAGTAATATTTGGTACTATCTTCATAATATTTCTCGCTCTGGCTTTGTCTTTCTATACTGGGGATTGAACCCAACATCTTGCACACTCTAGGCTGAGCTAGCATCCATAACACTTTCTGTTTTTATCATGAGACAGGCTATCACAGAGTTACCCTCTTTATCGGCAAACTATGTAGTTCAGAAAAGGTCTTGAACGTGGGATCTGCCTACTTCATCAGCCCAAATAGCAGAGTTTATGGTACTATCCCACCAGACCTGGCTCTGGTTGGTTGGTAGGTTGTGCTCTCTTTGGTTGGTTGGTTTTGCCCCTCTCCCCCCGCCCCCCAGATAAGTAGCTTGGTGTAGTTTCCTTCATACCTTTGTGCTCAGATCTACAGGTGTGTATAGTTCTTTGAACCTGGAAAAACAAAGCTACCACTACCTATTCCAAACCCTCCTGGTCCCACCCTCACCCCCTCCCAGTGACTCCAGTTGAAGCTGCTCAGCATGCTGGCACTCTGTTCTGTTGAGATTCTGTTTCTTCAGTTTCAATTTGTTGTGTTTCCCAACACTGTGCTCAAGGTCATTACACTGTCTGCCTACAGCAGCTAATCTGTTAACTATCCCACCCAGTACACTGCATCCTATGACTTACACCCCGCGATTCTCATCTCGTTTATCTGCTGCCCAGTCAGATTCCCCCAACAGTAGACTGTTTAAACTTTGTAATTGTTTACATCCTCTAGTTTCTGTGGATCGTGAACTGGGCAATGGCTAAGCTGGGTAGATAGGGTTTGAGTCTCTCCCGAGTCTTGGCGTAAGATGCTGCCCACCCAGCTGTCATCTGAAAGCTTTCCCAGGGTTGCAGGACTCACTGGCAGGTTGGTGCTGGCTGGCATTCAAGTTGCCTCAGTTTCTTGGAGATCTGTCCGCAGGGATGCCTGAGTGTCCTCACATGGTGCTGCCTTCCTTCCCTCAGAATTAGTAACTTCAGAGTCCAAAGTGGAAGAGTTTATATCATCCAGATATACTTCATGGGCACTACAGACCATTTCAGACCTGGTCTGAAAAGAGATTATACAAGAGCAAGGAGGTCCAGAGAAGAGCATCTTCACTGGCCTTCCTGAGTGGAGTGATGGAGATGGAGAAAATGGTTTAAAACACATGATTGTTGCTTACTGAACTTAGCAGATAAATATTTAACTTACAGTGTAGTATGATTTAACACTTAATAAAATTTCCCCACTGTGACCCCCAAATAAAGGCTGTGTTGAGGTTCCCTATCTCTTTAAATGCTGAGGAAGCAGGAGGATGACTGAGGCTAGGAGAGAAGTTTATGTTGACCCACTCTTCTCCATTATCATATTGACAAGCCTGACTGGATGCTTAAGATCACATCCTGAGGGCAGCGCACTCAATGAGAGCAAAGAGCCCGAGTGAGTGACACCCAGAAGCCTTAGTAAGGGAACTAGCATGCGATGGGAGGCAAGACCGGAAGCACATGCGATGGGAGGCAAGACCGGAAGCACATGTGATGGGAGGCAAGACCGGAAGCACATGAGATGGGAGGCAGGTCCAGAGGCTTCTGGAAGACCCGTTGTGTTTTCGGATAACCATGGAGAGAAGCCTCAGATCTTCTGGGACATGGTTCACTTCTAAAACACTCTTTTGTTTTAGAGCTTTTGCTACTTAGCTTGCGGTGTCTGCCAAGGAAGTACAGAGTGCCCTAACTTTGGAAGGATCCCTCCCAGCCTTTGCTTTACCTGAGAACAAAAGGGGGCAAGGCAGAGAGAGGGCCTTCCTTCCCAAGAGGGATCTGGTGCCTAAGCCATTACTACTTGGGAATGCAATGAAGTGTTAAGCTGGCGAGAGGATAGGGAAAAAGCTCTCTTTTATCGAGCAAATTGGTTGTAGAGCTGAATCAGTGAGGAGAAAGTTTTTGAAGAGATCACAGGTGATGTTGGAGCGATAAAATTGGGGTGTCGCAGGGCGGTGGGGGGAGGTGAGATTGGGAGTAAGATTGGTCCCTGGTCCTTTAAACACTTTAAACTGCTTTCCATCTTATTACAAAACAAGCTCTCATGTCAGAAATCTATTTCTCATAAAACTACTTTCAAGCGTTCACTGGCCTGGAACCGTATCAGGTGGTTCCAGGCCTCAGATAATCACTGTAACTTGAAGGAGCTTTACAAATTGCTTTGAAGAAAACATGTAGTTAAAAACACTCCACTGACATGGATCATAGCGTTTGCTTACATTTGAAGCGTTTTTCAGAACTAGGAGCTCTTTAAGGTAACATGACCCCAGAGACGGAGAACTATACAGACATGTGTGCTTTCATACGAGAAATAAATGCAATCCTGGACAAGATACCCACACAATGGTTCTTCAGGATTTGCAAGTCAGTTGCTGCTGGCTAACAGAGTACCTTAGACTAGGTAACTTATATACAGAAATTTCCCACAGTTCCAGAATCGGATAAGTCCAAGTGAGAGGTGCCAAAAGACTTGGAGTCTGGTGAAAATAGGTGCAAAGATGCCTTTTATTTTATGTGGTAGAGGGACAAACCCTGGGTCCTCACATTGTAGGAGTTCAGAAAATGTGGAACAGGTTCCCCCATACTCTTTTATAAGTACACTAATTTTATTCACGAAGATGGAGCCCCCATGATCCAATCGCCTTTAAGTCACCTCTACTTCTTAACCTATTGCACTGAGGATTAAGTCCCCAAATGAACACTAAAGGGGCACAAACATTAAAATCTCAGCAGGTAACCTGTGTCAAGGACAGGGAGCCTTCTGGGAGGGTGGCAGCTGAGTTGAGCTCTGTGGCTTCTTCCTTACCTTGTTTCCTACACTCAGCTGTAGCACAAGGAGGGGAACCAGGCAGAGCTGAAGGAGCCCCCCCCCCCCACTTCCCCCAGAGGAGGAGATAAAGTTGGGAGTCCAGGGAGCTACAGGAAACTAGAGTTTGTGAAACAAGATACAATAGCAGAGAAAGACGTGCAGAATTCCAGAGACTGGCAGGGGGATTCTTTGGTGTGCAAGCAGGATGCTATTAATGTATTTGTGTGAAGTAGCTTTACAAGGCTAAAGAGAGAGTCACACTGAAGGATTAGAACCACACTGTTATAATCACTCAGGCCAGGAAAGCCTCACATGGTACAGGGCATTGGGTAGAACACTTAAAAGGGTATTACTATAGTTCAGAAAAATTAATTATGGATAAATGTTGTTCAAGTCTAGCATAATATATCTTGAAAAGCAAGACCTCCAAGGATTAGATTATATCCGAACAATTTGATCCTTGGGGTTCAAAATATTGATAGTGCTGCAAAAATATCTAGCAAGGAAGGTAAAATTGATAGCATTTGGCATCAAATTAAAAAAATCACCAACTATGTAAAAGAGTCTGGAAATGAGACTCATAAAAATGTCACGGATTTTACAGTTAATCACATAAAATCAGTTAGTATCGCTCTATTTTTAATATTTAAAATCAACTAAATATGTTGAGTTAAAAATATAGAAGATGTAAAAAAGACAAAATTAGACACCTAGAGATAAAAGAAAACAAAGCTACAAGCCCCCAGATGAAAAAATGCAGTGGATAGGATACACGGTAGGCCAAACATTGTGGAAGATCAGATAATAAGAATGTTTCAAGAGAAGCTACACCATGTGGAAGGCTCTTTTAAAAAGCAGGGGTTGGAAAGATGGTTCACAGTTAAGGCTTGGACTGCTCTTGCAAAAAATGAGTTCGATTCTCAGAACCCACATGTGACCACCTGTAACTACAGCTTCAAGGGAAACTGATGCCCTCTTCTGGTCTCTGTGGACACTTGCACTTATGGGGACACATACACACACACACACACACACACCTAAAAAGTATACAAGGACTTCTGTATAAGACAATGAATTAGAAGCTGCCTTCTTGTGACCTTATGAAGAAGAATCAGAATAAGAAAAAAAAATTAGACTCTATTCCAAAGATGAAAAAGAGGAAGAACTTTGTTTGAAGCACACAGGGCAGGAAAGGATACCTGGGAAATGTGAGAAAGGCCACTCATGCATAGACAGTAAATCAAGGAGCCAGAGTGACTGTTCTAGGCTCCACAGCCTCAGTTTGATCCCAGAAATCCACATGTGGTCAGAGAGAACCCACTCTTGCAAGTTGTCCTCTCACCCCCACACAAACACCAGCAACAACCTTAAGAACCAGTAAAGTGAAAGGTGACATATTTCAAATCCTGAAGGTAAGTGACCCCAGCTGAGGTTTTGAAATTGATGGAGAGATAAAGATATTTCAAGACAAGCCCAAACTACAGTGGTTCACAACCGCCACCCCAGCATTGCAGAAGGCCCTTAAGGAATGTTATATCAAGGGAATGGTAAACAGTCTCAGTCAAGAGAGCACGGGGAACAATACATTTAATAGAACAGTCGAACAAAGGTGAGGAACCGAGCCAACCAGAAAAACAGCGAACAAGATGATGGGGATGGGTTAACTCTCCTCAATAAAGACATTAAATGTAAGTGCCTCAACTCATCAATAAAGGAACTTAGAGTGGTGAGTGGATTAAAATAATAGATACTCCAAGAAATGCATCTCACTCATAAGGACATGATCAGAAAGTAGAAAGAAGAAAGGAAGGCAATCTAGCAAATAGAAGCCAAAACCAACCTGGCATAGCCATTCCAGTATGGAGAATTTAAGCAAAAATAAATCAGAAGAAGCAAGACATATACCAATGAATGGAAGAATTCATCAAGGAGATGCAACAATCTAAAATATCCATCAAATGTTGAGGCTCCCAAGTTCATTAAACAAGCATCAATGAACACAAAATGTCAGGTGGATTCCAATACACAAGTCGTGTGTATGTTAATGCACTGCTGTTAGATAGAGCATGCAAAGTGAAAACCAACAAGTAGGTCTCTCCCCTGCTCTGTGTATGTGTGTGTGTGTGTGTGTGTGTGTGTGTTTTCCACTGAAGGAAAAAAAGGTGGTTTTAATAAAAAGATTCAACCAATGAAGTGTTTCAGATGTGCAAGTCCCAGAAACATCAGGAAAGATCAAAAGTCCCCTCCAAGAATCCCTTATCTCATAATGGCTCCCAATAAGAATGACCTGGAAGAACCTCTAGTCAAAGAATTTAAAAGAACGAGCTTTGTTTAGATGACCCAAAGCAGATATAGATACACTCCAAGAGGACAAAAACAAAGAGCTGAGTGAAGTGAGGAAGTCAGTTGATGGAACTTTCCCCCAAAACAGACTGCACATTAGGGTACAAAGCAACCCAGCAAATACAGGAAATTGAAACAACCTCTTGTATTCTGGCCCAACTAATGGAATGCAGCAAGGCATCACCGGCAATAGACACCACGAAAAGTATAGGGAGTCATAAAGACTGAACCTGCTACTAAATGATAACTGGGGGAGAGAAGGGAAGGAGGGAGGGAGA
>NW_022196911.1:26899964-26925864 GCF_008632895.1 Mastomys coucha
TTGCAGGAGTCAGTTCTCTCAGCTACATGGGATTGAATTCAGGTCATCAGGCTTGAAAGATAGCAAGCACTGGGCGAATTGCTTTAATTTGGGAGTTAAGTTGATATTTGTCCAACTCTGAGTCTTCTAGTCCATGGATACGGCATATTCCTCTATGTACTTAGGCTTTTGTTTCTCTCATTAATGTTAGACTTTTCTTTCGGAGGCTTGACAACTCTGTGCTTTTTGGCTGTGGCATGTATTCTTATGTACAGCTGGCCTATCCAGTGACCTCTGGAACTCATGCCCAGATGGTACTAGTACGTCTGCAGACTCCTTCACGTTTAGTATGGCCACACCCTTTTATCTGCAGATACTAATGACTTTCTTCCTTTTGAAAACTGCTAACTTTATTCGCCTAGCTGACATAGCTATACTGTTAAAAACATATAGCAAATATCTACAAGAGCTGTAAAAACAGACAGCCTTGCTTGTTCTCACTCTTAGGAAGAAAGTTTTCAAAATTTTACCATCATGTACAATACTTGATGAAGGATTATTTTTAATTAAAATAAAACACTGTATCTAATTAAGGAATTCTCTTCTGTTCCTAACAGTGTTTTTACATATGCATGAGTGGTGTGTATGTCTGTATGTGCGTGTGTGTGTGTGTGTGTGTGTGTGTGTGCGCGTGTGTGTGTTTTGTGTATGAGAATGAGAGACAGGGACAGAGTTTGACATCTGGAGTCTTCCTTGATGGCTCTTCACCTTCTGTCTCGAAGCAGGGTGTCTCACTTGAGCTCAGATTTTACTGACTGGATAAGTGTGGCTAGCCAGCTTGCTCCAGGGATTCTGTCGCTACATCCAGAGAGCTGGCCACCATGCTTGCCCAGCTATAAAAAAGCACTATTAGGAAATATCAGAGTATGTTGTGATAGATTTGGCCAGCAGCAGCGTGTCCACAGACACTAGATACAAGCAGCTCTGTGTTTTTGGAAGTTTAATTAGGAGGGGAGGGGGGAGTGAGGACCGCGGCGCGTGAAGGGAGAGAGAGAGGAGAGAGAGAGAGAGAGAGAGAAAGATGGGGGAAACTACCCACTATATATATGTCCCGTGACGTAGCAGTCCAGGTAAAGGTGGGAGCTAAACCCAATGAATTCTGGGAATATGGTCGCCGTTGCCCTGGTGACAGGTCTGTGGACCCGCCCACATATCTGCCGCAGGCAGGTTCTGGATGCTAACATGTTGACTCTCATTAAAAGTTGTTGCCGCGTCAGCTTAGGTGGAGCAGTGCTCATCCCCTTCATTCAGACAGCAGGATGGGCTGCAGTGATTTCTGATGAGAAGCCACCCTTTTGTTGCTGGAACAGATCCCAGTTGCTCACAAGTCATTGTCCTCTTGCTTGCTCTCTGAATCCAAATAGCGAATTTGTCACCTCTGTGTTCATGAGTATGATAACTCTATAGTTCTCCTTTCTGTGATGATTGGCTTTTGGAGATTAACAGATGTTTTCTCTTTCCTAATGTATATAAGTGACTATATAAAAATGTTGTCATTCCCTCCATACCACCCCTCCCCCGTTGGGACAATTCACTTGGAAGAAATCAGTCTGTTCCTGGAGATTGTTTTGTGTGGATATTGTTAACTACAGCATCATTAATGGGTATAAAACTAGTCTAAGGTTTTCTATTTCTGCTTATGTCAGCTTTTTAAAACTTTAAGCCTTTTAACAATAAATTGTTCATAATACACTAATTATAATTATCTTTCTATATATGTAGGATATGGTCTGACATCCTGTTTTCATTTTGATGGGCCAGTTAGCTCACTCCCTTTCTTCTTTCCCTTCTCTTCCCCTCCATTTCTCCATCCTTCTCATCAGACTCGCCAGAATTCATTATTTGCACTCTCCTTTTTTTTTCCTTTGAGGATTTCATACATTTATACAGTTCATTTTGTTCCCTCTCCCTCCCCATTCTCTTTTACTCTCTCCTCCCTCTTTCCTTCCTGTTCCCCTCCCCCCACTCTCTGTTATCTCCCCTCCCCCTTTCCTTCCTGCTCCCCTCCCCCAACTCTCTTTTATCTCTCCCCATCACCCTTTCCTTCCTGCTCCTCCTCCTCCTACAGGCCCCTTCCTACAGTCACATTCTTTCTTTTTGTTTTGTGACCCACTGGTTTTAGCCAGGATCATCTGCCTGGCCACAGGCTTGCAAGTGTCCATTGGAGCCTAGTGGGGCCTCACTGGCACATAACTGACAGCCATGACTGTCCCTACCCCAGAAACTACCTTAGCCAATAGTTCAGCACAGAGGGATGGGCCTCCTGAGCCCTAACCTGATCTTGTGATTGATTACAGGCCCTGTCTTATGTGGAGGTGGAGGGCAAGGGGGTGGGTGGGTAGGTGGGAGAGAGTACAGGCCATCTCAGCTACTGCAATTCCCTGACTGCAGTGTCTGCGCCATGGCCTGAAGATAGCACTTCGGCAGCCTTTCTCTCTGTCTTCCGGCTCTGGCACCCTTTTCATTGCCGACGTTCCCTGACAGCTAGAGAGGTGCACGAATGTCCAAATTAGAGCTGTCCATGCACACAGAAGCTTCTTTGAGGCAGAGAGCACAGCTGTCTATGGGTATAAGCACACATGTTTAGAATACATGTTGGAACTGAACCAAACAGTTTAGCCAAACAGTGGTAGTGAGTTCCCCTGCCAGGACTTGGAACCTCCCAGGATGCGTCTCTCACTACATCAACAGTACTAGGTGCACATTCCTTCCTGCAGGGCAGGTCTCAAATCTAGTTTCATAGAATTGGTTCTTGTACAAGGACTTTCCTAAATGTTTTAAGAAATTTCACCAATTTCTCTTTGTCTCTGTTATTTTCCTCTACTTTCTTTAGACAGACTTCCTGCTGTTTTTTTTTCTGAGACAGATAACTAGATTGCTTTATGCTTTGTTCCTTTAGATATTTTAAAATATAAGTACTTAAGACTATGATATGAGTTTTTTTCAAACAGATTTAACCACATCCCATATTTTGATGTTATATTTTCACTATCATTTAAAAAATATTTTTCAGTTTCCACTGGGAATTTTTTCTTTGACCCATTTAGTATATTGCTTAATTTCCAAGCATTTGTGGAATTTCTTTCGTTATTGATTTCCAACCTCATTCTTCTGTGGTCAGAGAACAGATTCTGAGTAATATCAATCTTTTAAAATTTGTTTTGACTTTTTTTCTGGCTGGCATAAATGTTCTTTCTCTGGAAAGAACATAAGTTCTTGTTATCTGTGCTCTGTAGATCTTAGATACTCTGAGTTTCTTCCCCCATTTATATTTTTCTCGAGAGAAATATGGTAAAGTCTCCCATAGTGAATGGGCATGCTTTGATTTCTTCCTATCAGGTTATGTTTAATGTATTTTGAGACTGTGTACATAAGCATTGAGAACTCACCATCTCCTTGGAGAACTAACTCTTCACCATTTTGAAAACCCTTTATCTTATGGGCACTTTCACCATGAGCCTACATGGTTTTTGGTTGTGTTGCAACAGCTTGTTTTGAGCTTGATTGACATGAGTATCTTGTCATTGATAATACTTTTTATATAACATACAAATATAAATTTATATAAAACATTTACATTAAAAAATATCTAGATACTGTTGAGTATTGTCTAGAAATATCTAAACCAAAAGCTTGTTTGACATGAGTATCTTTTCTCATCTTTTAATTGTAATGTGTTCTATATTCTTACAGTTAATGTATGTCATCCCTCAAAATGTGTTGTCTTGTTTTATAGTCTAGTATGATACCTACAGACTTAATCCACGCATGCTTGCTGGGACAATGGGTATGTTGGGCCTCCCATTGGCACTCATGCTATTTGCCATAAAAGGAAATGCATCAGTCTCCCTCCCCCTCCCCCTTTATTCTCCTCTATCTGTCTCTCTTCCCACTTCCCTGATGCTCCTTATACTGGTGCTCCTTATCCTGTGCTCTTTATCCTGGTGCTCCTTATCTTGGTGTTCTTTATCCTAGTGCTCCTCATCATGGTGTTCCTCATCCTGGCCCTTCTTATCCTGGTGCTCCTCATCCTGATGCTCCTCATCCTAGTGTTCCTCAGCCTGGTGCTCCTTAGCCTGGTGCTCCTTGTCTTGGTGCTCCTTATTCTGGTGCTCTTTATCCTGATGCTCCTTATTCTGGTGCTCCTCATCCTGGTGCTCCTCATCCTGGCGCTCCTCATCCTGGCACTACTCATCCTGGCACTCCTTATCCTGGTGCTCCTCATCCTGGCGCTCCTCATCCTGGCGCTCCTCATCCTGGTGCTCCTCATCCTGGTGCTCTTTGCTGGGTCTTTCTTTCCCCAGTAGTCTAAGTGTCAGAGTTCTCTTCCTGGGTCATCACAGCTATTTCTCCCTGACTTTTCACAGGTCATCATCTGCCCTTGAGGCTTCAGCTGCTGACTCCTAGATGCCCAGATCTGCCTCTAGCCTTGTACTGGACTCAGGTGTCGATGAGCAAGTCAGACCATGGCTTCCAAACCTGAGGTCCCAGCAGAGTACACATCCTGCTCTTTCCTCCATCTTCCCTGTGTGCCGGTCTCAAGAGGTGTTAGATTCATCAGTTATCAGAGAAATGCAGCCCACGGGGACATTAGCACCCACTCAGCAATAAAAAGCTAGGTAACAGCTGAGGGGACATGGCATAGTTGGAGCTTGTGCCATCTACCATCGGAATATAACCACTTCAGAAAACTCACACTGGGGCTAGAGAGATGGCTCAGCAGTTAAGAGCACTGACTGCTCTTCCAAAGGTCCTAAGTTCAAATCCCAGCAACCACATGGTGGCTCACAACCATCCGTAATGAGATCTGATGCCCTCTTCTGGTGTGTCTGAAGACAGCTACAATATATGTAGATATAATAATAAATAAATCTTTGGGCCAGAGAGAGCGGGGCCAACCAGAGCAAGTAGAGGTCCTGAGTTCAATTCCCAGCAACCACATGATGGCTCATAACCATCTGTACAGCTACAGTGTACTCATATACATAAAATAATAAAAAAAACTCGCACTGTCTACCAAAGTTAAATATTTAGTTTATGAAATGAAAATGCCATTCTAATGACATATCTACACACACACACATGTTCCCAAAAGCCTCCTACAGAAATATGCCCAGAGGCATACTATTCATACTACCTAAAAACCAAGGTCATCATTTTTATTAGTATGAACATACCAGATATATGGAACAAGATACATGGAAATGTGTGTGTATGTGAATGAATGTAAATGAATGAATATGTGAAATTATATATATATATATATATACATATAAATACATATATATAGTGAATTAGTGAATGAAACTAGTGGAGACATCTAGAAATAAATATAAATACCCATCCCTTTCCTACCCATGCCTGGCAGAGCAGGGTATGTAAGGTTAGGATGAGGATCAGTGGAATAGCAAGTGCTTAACATGTGCAGAACCCCGAGTTTCATCTCCTGTAAAACATATATACATTCATGTGAATAGAATAGATAAATTTTACATGTTAAAACATTTGAATACCACACTGCTTTAAGAATTCACAAGCACTACCTTATATTTCACAAACTACTGTGGAATTAAAGAATTTAAATACAGGTTTGGAGAGATGGCTCAGCAGTTAAAAGCACTGACTGCTCTTCCAGAGGTCTTGAGTTCAATTCCCAGCAACCACACGGTGGCTTACAACCATCTGTAATGGGATCCGATGCCCCCTTCTGGTGTGTCTGAGGATAGTGACAGTGTACACACATAAAATAAATAAATTTTTAAAAAAGAATTTAAACACAAATTTGCATGCAATTTATTATTCTACATGTACAAATTTCAAAGCCAGAGAAACCAATTTATAATAACTAGCAAGAGTGTGGTCATGAGGGTCATGACCACCAAGAGTCATAGGGGACTTCTAAGGTGCCACCAAGGTCCCTGCTTTGTTCTGAGTACTCTGAGGCTGTGTTCAGTTTGTGGAAATTCACTGACCCATACTAATAGGCTTTGTAATCTTCATATATATGAGCTGCACTGCCACTAAAAGTTCACTTAAAGAGAAAAGGAAGACTCTAAGTAGGACTCCTGCCGTTCAAGCCTAAACAGCCAAAGGCCCTTGGTTTTGTTTCTGTTGTTTTAAATATAAACAACTATCTTGGTCCGGTTCTCATTGCTATAACAAAATATTTAGGACTGAATAATTCACAAGGAAAGATGTTTATTGGGCACACACGTTTGAAAGCAGAATTCCAAGTTTGGGGGCCCCCATTTGTTTGCACTCTTCCAGGAATCTTCTCGGTCACATTATAACTTTGTAGCTGGAAGATGAGGGGTTGGGGCGAAGATCAGGAATTCTCTTTCAGGAAATTAACAAGGGTCCTATAACAACCATGGGACTCCCAACTAGGGACAGCGTTCCCAATAACCTAGCTACCTCTCACTTAGCTCCACTCCCCACAGGTCCCTCTACTTCTCAGCATAGCCATGTTGAAGAATCAGCGTCCACCACGCGGAATCTTTGGGAGCTACCCAAAGCCCATAAAATCACAGCAGCAGATACTTATGTGGGCGGAGACTGTGTGCTTACTCAGGTACTCAGGAAACATTCACTAAGTGCCTATGGGGCGAGCAAGTCCACAACACCCATGGCCTTGTGGTTTGATATTCAAACGGAGGAGTCCAACCTTGGACTGGGTAGAGTAGGTAATAGCTGCTTACCATCCCTACTTCGAAGGAGATTTGACCCCTGGGAGGCCCAGCAGGGGGTCCCAACCCAGGGAGGGAGAAGATTGTGTTAATTCTCCCTTGCTCCTTCCTGAACAGAGGCCCTGTTCCTTCCAGGCAACCTTCCACATCCAACTCTGCTTTCTTGGAACTGATGACTGCCCCTCCGGCTTGCTTGCCTCTTCAAGCTTAGGGCCAGAACCAGAGTCTCACAGACTCCCTACTGTTCTCTAAACCCTGGCTCCCCTTTTTTAGCAGACCTTTGTGAAATTCCTCAAAGCAGCCATTTCCAGAGTCCTCTCTCCTATCTGGGCCCAGATAGGAACTCAAGATAAATTTCAGCCAGGAGGGAAAAAAAGGGGGGGGGGGAGGTTGAGGGGAGGTGTCTTCTAAAAAGAAAAAAAGTACATCTAACGATATGCAAATACTGTGGAGCTAGCTGCAAAGTAGCCAGTGCTTAAGCAGTAAAGGCCAAGAGGAAGTTCATACATGTTTGGTATGTTTAGAAAACATCCTCCCTCCGAGCTTGGTGGAATCTACAGGATGTGGGATCTATGGAACGAACGGAGGGGCTGCCAGCTGCGGCTTTCATCGTGGTGTGACTGAGATCAGCTGGTAGGAGGCAGGGACAGTACTACAAGGTCAGAGAAAGCCTCAATGAGAATTGCAACAGTTGCCCAGGGCACCAAATGGCAAGAGGACCTAGTGACTGGAAGCACCTCCATCCTGCACAGGACTGGAGCAGCTGCCTTTCTTTTAGAACTCGGGTCTAGTGTGCTCCTGAGTCTACTACCTCCCAGGAAGGAGTCACTGCGAAGCATTCCCCAAACTGCACATCCTCCCCTTTCCTGCAGCAAGCAGTCTTGCTCCCCTCAAAAAATCCAGGGAAGCCACAGTTGGTAGCCCCTCCTCCACAGATCCCACATGGGTGGACCCCATCAAGCTCATGTATTCGGACTTTCTTTGGTATCACTAGTCCTTAAACCCTATGGCATGGAAACGATTGGCATTGCAGTCACAGGTCACGTGACACTGCATGTGATCTAGAGATGCCAAAGTGCATAGGAAGGTATGGAGGAGTTGGTTACATGCAAATAGGGTTCCATTTTACACAAAACACTGAGTGAGCATGGATTTCACTCTCTGCTGGAGTCCTGAAGCCAATCCCCTAGGAATCTTGACACACATGGCTATAATTTCAAAAGTCCAGCAGCCATATTTAAAATTCTTTTATTGTCTATAGCCATTGGACCAAAAAGTGAGTCACGCAGGACAGTCTCACAGGGTACATAGTCTGGATGCTTACCCTGCTCCATTCTCACCCCTCTCTACTCTCCTTTCTCATTCCCCCTTTTCTTTGTTTGTCTAGACAGTTTCAAGTCAATCTTCATATCATATATACATTCATGATTTTATGTGTCTATAAAAACCCAATCCAGAAGCAAATGAGAGAACCCAATATTAGACTTTCTGAGATTGACTCAATCCTAGGAGTATGATGATCTCTGTGCACTGCAGTACCATGAACACTCAGGCATCTCTGTGATGTTTCCTTTGGGAGTGGTACAGCTGGGTCATGGGACATCTATTCTTTTGTTTTGGAGAAACCGCCATAATGGTTCTGTACAGATTGACAGTCATACCAGCTGTGTATAGGGCTCTCTTTTGGCCACATCCTTGCCAGCACTTGTTGTTTTGATAAAACAGACGTGCTGACTGGAGTGATATAGACTATCAGTGCAGTTTTAACTTGCATTTTTGGATAGCTAGTGAGGTTGAACACTTATTTTCATATGCTTTTTGAACCATTGCATCTCCTCTTTTGAGAACTGTCTGTTTCATCCACCCACTTATTGACTGAGTTTTTGAGTCTTGTTTAGCCTTTAAAGTTCTTTGTATATTGTAGCTACTAGTCCTCTGTCAGATATGTGGTTAGAAGAGATTTTCTTCCATTCTATGGGCTGCCTCTCCTGGGATTGTGCCAAAGCTGTGCCAAAGCTGTTTGATTTCCTGAGCTCCCAGTTAAATGCAAATAGGGTGTCATGTTATGTAAAACACTTTGGCAGTAAAAGAGAGGCTGCTCTCTTTTGTGGTCTTATTAGAAAGTGCTTGCTTGGGGGCTGGAGAGATAGATGGGTTAGTGGCTAAGACCCCTGACTTCTCTTCCAGAGATCCTAAGTTCAATCTCTAGCATCCCACATGGTAGCTTACAACCATCTATAATGGAATCCAGTGCCCTCTTCTGGCACACAGGTGTACATGCAGACAGGCCACTCCTATACATAAAATGAATAAATCTTTTTTTTTTTTTAAAGGAATGTGCTTGCTTGTGCCTACAGCTTGACGTCAATTTGGAATTAATTCTTGTATAAGGTGGGAGACAAGCATCTAGTTTCCATTTTCTACATGAGTATAAGAAGTTCTCCAGTCTCCACTTGTTGGAGAAGCTCTATTTGTAATGTGTGCTCTTGGCATCTTTTGTCAAAAACCATGTGGCTGTATCTATCCGTGTGGGTTTATATCGGGGCCTCTTTTCTGTTCCTTAAAGCCACATGACCATTTCTGTGCCAGTATCATGCTGCTGTTGTTACTCTGGCTTTATATAGGGTGACTTTTTTCTGGGATCACTTTGGGTATATAGGCCTTTTGTGCACCATGTTAATTTTAAGGCTGCTTTCTATTTCTGTCATGAATGGCACTGAAACTGTCAACTACTTTCAGTGAGATAGATGATCTCACAGTATTAACTCATTCAGTCCCCACGTGGGAGACTTCTCACCTTCTGATTTCTTTCCTCAGTGTTGTGGAATTTTCATTGTGGAGGCCTTTCGTTTACTCCATTAAGTTTATTCCAAGATACTTTTTAAGGAATTGTCTCTAAGATGGCTTCCCTTATTTCTTTCTCAGTATGTTCTTTATTGGTATGTGAGGAAGCTGCTGAGTTTTTAAAGTTAGTTTGCTTTCTGCCACTTTGCTTAAGGTGTTTATCAAATCTAAGAATGGGATGGACTAGAGTGACAGAATCAGTTGATAGAATGTTGTCCTGTAAGCTTGAGGACTTGAGTTTGGTCTCCAGAATCCATGTAAAAGGGCAGGGAGGTGATGGGGATACACCCTTCTGACCCCAGCACTGAGAGCATGAGGGCACACCCTTCTGAGCCCAGCACTGGGAAGGTAGAAACAAGCAGATCCCTAGGGCTTGCTGGCCAACCAGCCCACTATACTTGGTAAATTCCAAGCCAATGAAAGATTCTGTCTCAACTCCAGGCAGGTCTCCTTTGCTGTCTTGTCTTTGTTTGTTTGTTTGTTTGTTTTTGTTTTTGTTTTTTTGAGACAGGGTTTCTCTGTACAGCTCTGGCTGTCCTGGAACTCACTCTGTAGACCAGGCTGGCCTCAAACTCAGAAATCTGCCTGCTTCTGCCTCCGAAGTTCTGGGATTAAAGGCATGTGCCACCACCGCCCAGCATTGTCTTATTACTCTAGCTACAATCGCAAGTGCTACAGGGAAGAAGAGTGACACTCTATCTTCTTGACAGTGGTAGAAATGCTTTGAGTGTTTCCATTTAGCTTGGTGCTGGCTCCAGGTTTGTCCTATATAGATTTTATTGTGTTGAGATATGTCCCTTCTATTCCTAGTCTCTTCGGGGCTTTTATCATCAGTGATATGGATTTTATCAAAAACCTTTTGGTAGCTACTGCAATGATCATATGATTGTATGCTTGACTTAGTTTATGTGATGTATCACATCTCTTGATTTGCTTACTTTGAACCACCCCTTCATCTCTAGAATGAAGCTAATTTGATCCAGTTTGTGATCTTTTTGATATGTCTTTGAATTTGGCTTCCAATAAATAAATACTTTATTGAGAAATTTGCAACTGTGATCATCTAGGATATTGATCTATAGTTTCTTTCTTGTGTCTTTAGTCCAGTTTTAGTTGCAAAGCAATTCTAATGACTTTCTGAATTTCATTGATATCTGTTGCTATGGCTCCTTCTCCACCTCTGATTTTATTAAATTGGGCCTTCTCTTTCCTTTGGTTCATTTCACTAAAGTTTTATCAATTTTGCTTACTGCTCCAAAGACCAACTCTTTGTTTCATTGGTTCTTTGTATTGTTTTATGTTTCCATTTCATTAAATCCTGCCCTGAATGATTTCTTTCCACTCATTGATTTTTAGTTTGGTTTGCTCACATTTTTACAAGGCTCCAAGGTATATTTAAATTATGCATTTGACATCTTTCTGATTGTTTTACTATAGCTGTAAAATTGTCTTTTAGGACTGCTTTCATTGCATCCCACATCATTTGCTCTGTTTCTGTGATTGAACCTAGGACTTCAGGCATACTGGGCAAGCATTCTACTACTGGGCTATGATCTCAGCCCTTAGCCATAGTTTTAAATAGAATGAAACAGATGCTGTAGTATCCTCAAAGCCTGGGGTTGGTTTCTAGTGCCACTAAAACTAGACATAGTGGCTTAGCAATTCAAGGATATTCTCAGCTACATAATGGGTCTGAGGCCATCCTGAGCTCCAAGAGACCCTGTCACAATAAAAAAAAAAAAGTGATGAGGAGGAGGAGCAAGAGAAGGAAGAACAGGAAAAATAAGTCGGAAGAATAAGCCTGGTGATATACTTAACCCAGTATATTCATGTAGTGTTCATTCAACACAAGCAGCATAAAACAACCAGTGAGGACTACACCAAGGCTCTAATGCGCTTCCTCTGCTTTCAGCCACTCAGCACCTTTACCTCTGACACCATGCAAGTTCTCAGTAGCTTCCCAGGGCCACCACCTTGGACAGCATAGCCCTAGAGTGCCCTGTAGGCTTGGGTACCATGCACTTCAAGTAACCCCAACCTAAAGAAGACTTACGGCTAGGAGCTCCCATATGGGGCCTACGAAAAGATTTTGAATGATGATATCCCAGAACCTGTGGGATAGATAGAAGGACCTGAACTCATCCAAGAATGTGAAGAGGTGTTTGTTTCAGATGGAATCACATGTCACACAATGACATTCAGTGAACAATGTACCAGTACAATGGTATATACTATCTAGCCTGGGCCTGGTGCCTCTTACAGGCTACACCACATAGGTCTGTAGAAGCATGCAATGTGGCATTCATACCATGACAAAGTCATGTGTAACTCACATCTGAGGATGAGTTATGCCCCAGCTTCTTTAAAATGGGGAGCGACATACATTTTTACTTTTTTTCTGTTTAGGAGATTGGCCTCTTTTTCCTACTTATTAATTTGTTAGTCATTTATTCACATCGGCCTGTGCTTGTGAATACCTCTGCTGGACTCTGAGCTGTGCGCTGCTGGCTTTGTTTTGCTTTTCTCCTTCTTTCAGTTTGAACCACAGAGAGCTTGTCTTTATACTGAGTAACACTGGATGTATGTACATCACTACTGACAGAAAATGGTAGTCTGCCCAAGAAGCTCATCTCTGGCTTCTGGATTATTACCTGAACTTGGACCCCTTGGTTTTGTCCAGGTCAAGTCTGGGAAGATAAGCTGAGGTCACCCAGTCACTTTTCCTGGAATCAGACAGGGCAGCTAGAGGTCTGAGATCCTCATGTGTGAGCCTGTCCGTGTTCTGGAAGCTCAAAGCCAAGGGTAGGATAATTACATACCTCAACACACGCCCAAAGAGCATCTGAATGTCACCGTCTCATAATGAAGGGGTTCAAGGCTCCATAAATAGTGGTCCCCTAGTCCCTGACCACCTTGGATGTGAGGTAGAACTGGCCTGTGCCACTGTAGGAGAACTCATTGCCCTGCCCCACCCCACTGCCCACAGAGCATCACCAGAAGTCTGTGGAGGACCCTGGGACCATGATCTGGGGATAGTCACATGACCCCAACGAACAAGGCTAAGTGTGAAGGAACTACTCTTGGTGATGTGGGCTCTAGAACCTGGGAAACAATCTAACAAGCCTCATGTTGGCTATGGATCTCAAAGAGGGGTCAGCTGTGGACAGTAACTACACAAACACTTTTCTCTCAGGGGAACAAATCTTGAGAAATGACCACCTCCAAAGAAGTCAGGGTCCTTGGAACTTTGTCCGGTCTAACACTTCACATCCCAGAATGCTTTAGCAGTCAGCTGGGGTTTACAAGTGACAGTATACCCAAGGGTTAAACATGTAAGCTCCCTATCGGGGATGGAGGAAGCAATTTCAACTTTTATCTCAGGGGATACTCAGTCACCCAGGTCCAGGGCATATTTTAATTCCCACCTTCCCATGACACAGAGCAAATTCCCTGTGTTCATAAAGACTTTTATGACACAATACTCTTTTTCCTTTTAAGTTCAACTTCTTTTTCCTTCTCCAAGTGTGGGGAGCGGTGGAGCTGGAGAGACATTCACCGTGGCAAGATGGCGCCTACTTCCGCTGTCAACTCCTAGTAAACAACTGTTTGCGCATGTGCGTAGGGTGAAAAGACGCCATGTCATGGCCCATTCCGGGGTGTCACGGGGGGTGATGAGCGAACAGCCAATCATGGGCAGACACGCCGCACTGTGGTGTATATAAGCAGTGCGGATTATTGGCTCGACCCTTTTTCCCCTACTGAGGAGGCAATAAACGTTGCTGCAGAAGGAACCTAGTGTCCGCGTGTCTTCTTGCTGGTGAGACGACTGCGCGGGCTACATCCAAGCACGTTCAAAGTAAAGCTCTTGGATATTTCAAACTTATAAACATACATATCTGCAAACCTCTCAAGTACCCGATTCATATTATTGTGAAGATTTGTAAAATATCCCAGAATCCCTTGAAGCCTCTGGTTCCAGAATTGTCAACTTTTCTCAAGTTGACAAGACGGAAGCAACTGAACGGAGGGCAAAGGAATTCAGGCTCACTGTTTCACAGAGTTTATGCCCACCCTAGTGGAAGCAACAGAACACAGGAGCTCTGCTGCTGGTGACAGGTGTGTATGGCAGAGGTGTGCTGTCCTGCCAGGAAGCAGAGCAAACCAACTCTCTTCAAGAGCCAGCGATGAACATGTCCGCCAGGCCTCACCAGGTGCCATGGTCTTTAAAAACTGAGGGTAGAGTGTGAGCCTGTTGAATCCTAACAGCATGCATCTTGTACCTTGTTCCCACTCACTCCCCCTCCCCTCCCCCAGCCTTCACTTTTCATGTGTGAATCCCCACAGTCCCTTTTCACCCTTCACACCGAAGTCTGTCAGCTTGGCCTAGGCCATCAGTTGGGTAACCATCCTGGGGAGTGTGTGGGAGGAGAAGCCGCTAGAGAACATATGAAGGAGGCTGCTCAGCTGCTGACAGGAAGGAGCCGTGGCCTCTGGAACAGACAAGGACAGAGTAAGGAGTTGACACCCAGGCCCAACCTGAAGAAATAAAGTTCACCCTTCAGAAGACTACAGCAGTGTGCCCATCAGAGGAATTAATGTTCGATCTCAGCTTTCCTTCGTTTTTCCTAATCCTCCTCATTTCAAGATGATTAAATCTGAGGGTTTTTCTCCTTGGGGACTGAGAACTGGGGGAGGGGCTCAGAGTTGGTGGTACATCACCAGGAAACTCCATGACCAGGTTGCCCTTGGCCAGGAGGCCAGCACTGGATCAGGTGGTCCTGAGCACATAAAGAGCATGTGGAAAGTTCCAGAATGTTTTGGCAGGCAGGCATCTGGGTTTCAGAATTTCACTTTTAGGAGCTCTGTAGATGTCTTAATTAGTGCTGTGTGGCTGGCTGCTTCGGAAGACATCAACTGAACCAAGTCATAAACAGAAAAGGGGAGGGTGAAGACCCCAAACCACACTTACTTGCTAAATTTATATCTAAACTATGTTTAACTTTTTTAGAGGTACCCAACAGGCTTCCCTCCACCCACCTGACCAAATAAGGGGTTGTTCCTGCTGGTCTGCCTTCCTACCATGCTGGACTAAAGTCCCCCGGAAACCATGAGCTCAGACAAGTCCTTCTTCCCATAAGTTCTACAGGTTTTGTTTGTGTGTTTGTTATCACAGTGACACACACAGAGTGGTAAAAAAAAGTCCCTCAGGAATGAGGGACAGCATTGTGGGATGATTTCTTAGGGAAAAGTTCACGCAGCACAGAAGGAAAAAATATCACTTTTCTTCAGAAAGAAGCGTGTGTTGTGGGCTAGCTGTAGCTGGTGGGTTTTGTACTCTTGCCTGTGGCTGCCAGAGGCTTCCAACATCATACATTTCTCCCCACACAGGCTACCGGCTCCATCCTCAGAACAGAGCCCTGTTACCTCAGCCTCTCCCTCCTGTAGACACCTTAATGCCATTTCTGCACACTTTACCCTGCCTTCTAGGGTTGGGAGGTATGTGCACCAACTGAATGAACTCGAGGCCTATGCAGAGGGCCTTCCTTCCCTCTCAGTCACGTCAGAAGATCCAGTTCTTGTTCCAGTTGTCTTGTTCCTTAAGGGTTTCCCAGTGGGAAAATAAAACTTGCCAACCCCACAACTGGGGTTTGGTTCTCAATGTTATTAAAAAAAAAAGAAAGAAAGAAAGAAAAAGAAAGGCATTTGTTTTGAGGTGGAGCAAACTAGTGCAGCTTGTTCTGTTTTTTTTTTTTTTTTTTGGTTCAAGGTTCAGGCCAAGTCCCTGCTCCAGACAGAAAGAATGTCCCTGGAATGCTTCTTCCAACTAGGGCTCTCAACAGCTGACAGGGCTGGTGTTCAGACGGAGGCCACCTGCTCTGCAGGCACAGGGACTTCCATGCAGCTCTGGTGCAGGCTTCTGAGGCTTGGGGCAGAGCAGGGCTGCACACATGGCCCTGTTCTCTTCTAGGTAGAGGCAGAGTGACTGCCATTGCACTAAACAGTCATGTTGCTGCATGCTTTTAGCAAGGAGTACCCAAAAGAGATGGGACATCAGGAGTCAGCATCACCTGCAGGGTTCTCCTGGTGAATATAGTTCCTGGGATGGAAAGGGAGTGTCCACAGACTTGGCATGTGCTGAGGAGACCCTAAAGCACTAAACAGCATTCTTAGGTGACACAGGAGGCTCGGGTGTGTGAAGTGCTGTGGAAATGACCTGAGGGGATCTGAGTCAAGCCAGCCAGCACTCACAGCTCCTGCAGCAGCTGGCCGGAGGGCGCACATACCCAGGATTCCTTTGGTCATTCCTGGTTCAGATCTGTTGGGGGCCACTCAGCAATTTCCATCCCCAGCCAGAAAGTCAGCACCAAGGACCGAATATCAGGGAGCTCATCTCCAGGGATGGCCCCAGGAGACAGAACAGCTGAATAACCATGATATGAATCACCAGCCAGGAATTCCGAAAGGAAGTTATGCTCCCCCTCTGTGTCACATGGGAATCTGCACATCGAGGGATGTGAGAGACCAAGCAGGACTGGCTGCCCACCTCCAGCCAACTAGGACTGACACGCACAAACTGGGGATGGACATGTGCTGGCCCAAGAGCTCCCACCCAGACACCTCTGTTTAGGATTATTTTTTCCTATGCCTGCCCTTTAGTCAACCCAGCAACAGCATTATCAAAGGCAATCTTGGACCTCTGACAACCAGTGCCTCTACCCAGGAAAAAGGCCATTCTTGTTCTGTTTTGGCCCCCTAGCTAGAACAGCCAGAAATATTCTCTTGTGCTGGCCGTCCAGGAGGGTTAGAAGCCAACATGTGGGATTTCAGCTGGGTGTGCTTTGTGCTGGGCTCTGCTTGAGCTGTGATGGCTTCAATTAGAGGTTTCCGTACGTTTGTATCTTCATCAGCTCTACACCACAGAGTGCAGAGGTGACTGTCAGCTCTAAGAACATGTGCTGATTTCCCCCTCAGGATTCAATATTATCCATTCCAGTAAGGGGGGGGCATGCAAAAGGAAGAGAGAGAGAGGGAGAATGGTGGGAATGGGGAGAGAGGGAGAGAGGAAAGACAGCGACAGAGAACATTCTTGGACCAAGCATGCATTGTTAATGGGTATGGCATTGATTCAGAACTTCCCGGCTCTAGTTATATAAAACTGATTACTGCAACCTAAGATAATTGCTTCCATATCTAATATTCACAGAAGGCAGAGAGAGGGTGGGGGAAGAGAATGTGTGCATGTGCATGTGCATGTGTGTGTGCACTTGTGTGTGTGTTTAAGAAAGAGAAAGAAGAGAGATGCGAGAAGGAAAAGGGAGATGCAGGGAGAGGAGATAGATAGATAGATAGATAGATAGATAGATAGATAGATAGATAGAGAATGAATACTATAAAAGATTCAAGATGACTTCAATTCTCTATGCACACTTCCTAAAACATCTTTTGCCGTGACTTTTCAAAATCCCAAAATATCCAGGAAAGGGGGAAGCTATAAAGATGGGATCCCTGCAATCTAGGCATTCTGGAGCAGATGACTGGCCACAGCTGATCATGGAACCAAGGCCCACAGACACTTCTAAGACCTACAACCAGCCAGTTAGCAGCACACAACAGCCACGTCCTTTGCAAGGGCAGAGCTGGCCCAGGGCCCCATCTACACAGTTCCCTTTGTGTCTGCAAGTGTGACTCAGAGGGCAGGAAGATGTGGTGAAAAACAGAGCTCAGGTGAGCATGCAGCATCCTCATGCAGCTGAGCAAACCATGTCAGAGAGGACCAGGATGTGGGGAAGGTCTCCAGGTCTTCAGGGGTGGTTATGGGAGAACAGGAAGATGCTGAGAGCTTGGAACCTGGAAAGAAAAAGCCAGGGCCGTCCTGGAGGGTGAAGCAATGTGGACCAGTTCACAGATTAAACTTGTGGCTCTAAACGTGAGATTGACGCTGCTCTGTCTCATGCTTGGTTGACTCCAAGGTTTTTTTTGCAGCTTCCTCTTTGTTTTCTACAGAATGACTTTTCTCTACTGGATTTGCCTCACAAGAAAACATTAAGTCTGCTTTGTGTGTCTTATTGAGACCCTTCATGGAAAAGCTGCCTGTCCCCTACTCCCAGGCCGCTTCTGTCCATGGGTCCCCATTGCTCATCTAGAAGAGATGCTCTATCCATGTGTGATGACATGTGCCTATAAACTCACTCTCCAGGAGGCTATTAAAGCAGGAACAAGAAGTCAGGTCTACCCTGGGCTACAGAGTTCTTCTCTCACAAAACAAATGAACAAATAGAAAGCATTTTAAGTGGGTTTTTGCCTGCACCTCCTGTCCTGACATCTGTCACATAGCTCCCCACTTCCATGGAAGGATAAGTGTGATTCTGGGCTTCACAAGGAGACCAGCCAAGCATCCAGTGGATGCTGTTGTCTGTCTTGTACAGGTTCACAGAAAGTTAGGAAACACAGTGTATGGCTAACTGACTTAGTGGCTCCTGTATGGGTTCTATGGCCGCAGGCCTGGCTACTATTGCACCCACATCAGAAAACATGCTCTCCCTGGCTTCTTAGCTTGTTTATGCTTCCTTCCCACTCTGGGCTCAGCCACCAGTCAGTCTTCAGGAGTATGTCCAGGCCTGGCAGAGTCTGCATGGCTGCTTCTCTATTCCACAATCCACCAGTTTCTCCATCAAGAGTTCAGCCCAAGGACATGCAATATTTTCTTTAAGTGAAAGGACCAAAAAAATTTTAAACATTTGAAACAAATAGCCAGATCTCCCAGTACCTCCTCACTACCCCAGTACTTCCATATAGGAAAGGCTGATGTGGAAACATGGGATGCTCTGTGAGCAGAAAGGGCTGGAATTCAAACATCTGGAGTTGGAAAAGCCCATCAGTATGGGAAGTGTGGCTGAAGGTCGGCCTGGGATGACCTTGCTGTTCTTAACCACAATGCAGCATGAAGGGCTCTCCCAGAGGAAAGGGTCAGGCTGCCCGCTTACTTGTGGGATTTTCAAGGTGTCTGTTTGCACGGGACAGAAGGATATCTAAAGACAGACATGACACCATCTTTGCCTCTTAGAGTTATAGAGGCTTTAGTTTTGACTCACTTGGTAAGGATTTAACTGGACAATAAAGCCAGTGGATGCCCATGGGGGCCCATGGGGTTGGGGAGGGTACAGAAACCTTACCCAGCCACTGCTCTGTACTGTGTAAGACCAAATCAACCCACAGAGAGAGGCAGGCATAAGTGTGTCCATTCCAAAACATTTTTCTAGATGCTGTTTCAAGGACCAAGTACATCTACATGAAAAGAAGATGAAAATCCCTGTCCCCTCTAGAGAGAAGCCCTATGTGGAAGCTGGTTCAAACTGTGCCTGATGCCTTTTCATTTCTACACATTGAGTTACATGAGCCAATAAATCCCTGCAGCATCTGGGCCCATGAGTCGTCATGTTTTCTGTGTCTGTTTGCTTGTCCTGGCACATTCTAACTGCTACCAACATCCTCTAGAGGCTAAACTGGGTCTGGGTGCGTTTCATTCCACATTCAAGTAAGGAAGAGCTACTGAGGACAAAATTCATCTGTTTGTCTGAACACTTGTCCACCTCTGGGCGGCTCAGATCTTATAAATAGCTAAGAAGTAGATTTCGGCTGGGGGAAGAAAAGGAATTTTTTAAATTCAAAAAAAAAAAAAAAGAAAAGAAAAGAAAGGGGGAGAAGGAACTCCACAGGAAATTGAGATGGAATTGGAGAGACGATGGAGTACGCATCACTGAAGCCTGGCCAGAAGAACTGTCCAGAACCGATTGATTCATTATTAAAAGCATCAGGCGATCCCAGAGAGAGCAGGAACCCAGGACCTTCCCGGCGCCTGTCATCGGAGGGCTTCTTGGCGGGTGGAATTTCTGAGTGTTTGTAACTGTGAATACCATTCTTCATTCGTTTTGTTCCTGATGATCGCTTGGGAAAGATGAATGAAGAGTCCTCACTTGTTTTCCACTTTTCAGGATTACCAAACGCTCTTCACTAATTCGACTGTGAATGGACTCTGTTCTGTAACCCACAGCTATGAAAGCAGCATCCATGCCCCTTGCCACGTAACAGAAACCAAAGAAAGAGCGAAGGGTTGCCTTCAGTAAGCCCTTCCGGTTTGTCTGTTGCCCGGAACATTCTGTGACTCTGTCCTAGGGGCCTCTGTGCCTCATCCTGCCAGCAGCCCAGGCTCCCTGGGGAGCTCAGCCTCCGTGCCTTAGTCATATGTAGCCCTGAACCTTGGCTGCAGGGGCAGATGTGACATTCAGTTAATCAGAGGACCACATCCTGTTGGCCTTGTGGCACAGCTTAAGAGTGACGATCATATGGTCCAAGACAAGCCAATGGGAATCTCGTCAATAATCTGTTGAATCCTCTGCAAATGTTATTGTGTTTAGTTTGCTGCTGCTTGGTTGCATCTCTCTGAGTGTTTGCAGCGTTTTAGGAGGCAAATCAGAAAGAAAGGCAGCACCCTTGCCATGAGTTGGTGTCTCAGAGACGGGCCCTGCAAAGTAGCTTCCTATGTGCTGTTTGTAACCGCCATCTTGGATGCAAACTGCAGCCCTCCGTTGTACCAAAGGTAGAGCGTGACCTTGGACTCCCCAGCCCTCAGGACTGTGGGAACTAAGTTTCTGTTCAGTTCCTTTTAAATAGCCTGGTCTGTCACATTTGGTTACCACAGCACTCACGGATCGTGGCAAGACTTATACTGGTATAAGCTTTGCCTCCACCATTTTCAGTCACATATTTCCTGGCTGTCACACACAAAGGCAACTTGGGTGTCCCTATTTAGCTTTCCTTTGATACATGTGCTCAGACATGGAAGTTTAAAGGCAGCATGAGGACGCCTATGTGGTAGTCATCCTCCAAACGGGCTTCTCTTCAGGAACATGCAGTGTTTGGAGATGGCCGTTCTGATCTGGGAAGCCGAGCACCATCCGACCTGGTCAGCATTTTGTTTACAGTGAATGTGGCATTGCCTCTCTACAAATTAATTCTGATTCTTCTATGAGCTGTGTTCAGTGCTGCATCCCTTTTCCAGTGGGGATCTACTTTGTGTGTGTGTGTGGGGTGTCCCTTGTGTATGCCTTTGCCTGAGCTGACTAGAAGGCATTTGATCCCCTGGAAAGGGAGTTACTGGTAGTTATGAGCAAACACGTGGGCATTGTGAACTGAACCCAGGTCCCCTGCAAAAGTAGCCAGTGCTCTTAACCATTGAGCCACCTTTCCAGCCCCCAGGTATGTGTTTTAAATTCAAACTCTTAGACAACTTTTCCCTATTAAAAAGGTGGGGGTGATAGTAAATGTGTCCAACCAACTGGATTGCTCTAATAATATTAGAAATGTTAAGACACAATGTTTTTTACACTCTAAAACGCTCTGCACTATGCCCAGAAGATTGACAACTTTAACTTCATTTACTATAGTCAGGGACTGGGGCAAACTCCTCTATATAAATTATACAAAACACATCTGTCTCTAATAATATCGGTGATTCTTTGTACCTTCATAGCCAATGGCTCTTGATCAAATGAGTATTTGAGGTGTACTATATTATAGCTACATGGTACTTTAAGAGATAAATTAGACAATTCCACAGTGACTCCCACTAGAGTCTTATTTCATTTTGGTTAAGATAAAAAACAGACAAGACTTTGCTGTGCCTACAAGGCCTATACAATTCTGATTTCTAATAAATTTGAACTCTGATTTCTATCACTGTTAATATTTGGTACATAGTAAAAGACAATTATGTTAGAAGAAAAAAAGAAATACTCTGTTATCTATTTTCTTCTGTAACATAACTTCCCATTTACCTTCAAGAATTAAATCTGGCACAATACCAAGATAACAAACTAGACCAGGTTAATAGTCACAAATAAAAATGATAAGTTAGATAGTAAATACATTTATGTCTTTTTTCTAAGACTTTTCCTACAAACTAGAGACTGTCACTCCAATGAGGCCAAAAGAAAAACTAAAATGATAAGATAATAGATTTATTTAAATACCCCAAATAAGAAGCAGAAAAGCTCATAGAATAAAAATAGCCATAAGTACATTTTTGTTATTTAAAATGCCCATTTCCTTTATCTGTTACCTTTGATTACTTAGATAAAATAAGTCTTGGTTATTTTAATTTTATGTATATTACTTATACTATATAGCACATTATGTTCAATACAGAAGATTGAAAACAATCAGACCGGATCATAATGGCTTATGGATTTTAATAGAAAGCCCAGGAGTTTCTTCCTTACTGGTTTTCCTGGTCGATCCTCTCCTGAGGGCGCTCACCTGACTATGACTGAGCCTCATCTACAGAGCTTAGCAATGAGGCTTCCTAGCAATGTTGGCGAATACAGAGTATTTAATAAAAGAACATACCTCCTCCATGCACAAAATGTGATGCTTGGTCAACAGGGGGCGCTGTGGAGGAAAATTCCTGGAAAGAGGCTAGACCACAGGCTACTTAGAACTCAGATTATGGAGAGGTTGGACGGGTGCAGGTCCAGGATCTAATTACAGATTATCTTAGGCTACCTTGATGGCCATTTCTCACCCATCTCCGTATGTGACTTAACATCTTTGTGACTCTCTGGTAAATCCTTGGTATGTTCTAATTGACTTCGGGTCCCCACCTTCTGAAGGGCTGAGAGTGTAGTCAGACTGCACCTAAGGCCCGTAGCTGAGGCTTCTGCATTCTGTCACCGCCTGCCTGATGTCTCTACCAATAGATTTGAAAAGTGTCTTGATCTGGATTTTCTTTGTACTGTTACAAAGCTTCATAAGCACAGAATTTGGGGTAACCTGAATCTGTGTCCCCAGACCATAGTCACTCATATTTGGCTCCAGAACAAACTATTCCTTTCCCTGTCTGAGGTGACAGCTATATTTTTGTATCAACAATCTACAATCATTTTCCAAATAACTATGTCCAAAGCAAATAATAGAAAGAGGACAAAGTCTATTTATAGGTGCAGTAAGTCTGAAGTGAGTCTGTTGTATGTACAGATCTGGGTGGAAAGGGCTTCTGATGACACTTCTCAAACGAAAGACTCAGACCAGGGACACATAAGTTGTGATAGGAATGGACAGTTCATTTTATGAAAGAGAGAGCGGGGTGGTCTATAGAACAGGGACAGCACAGAGACCACCCCAAACCCTGCTCTCAGGGTCATGACCCTGTAAAGGTCATTTGCACAACACCAACCTTTCTAGCATTTAGACACACATATGCACACACACACACAAACTCAGTGTGCTATTACATGAAGCCTTAGTGTGGAGGGTGTCTACTCTTTCTGCCAGCTGGCTTTTGTGCTTTAAGCCTAAGCCTTCAGCACTTTGCCATACAGTGCCCCATTATATATTCATCTTGATGTCTCAGTGTCCTACTTTATAGTCCTCTTTCTCCTTCTCTCTCTCCCTCTCCCTCTCTCTCCCTCTCCCCTTCTCTCCCTTATTCACTTGTCACAAATCCACACTCCTCCTGACCCAGCCCCAGAGCCCAGCCTATGCTGACCTGCAACTGGCTCGCGGCCAAATTTCTGTGGTCCAGGCTGGCCAACGGAAAGCTGAACAGCCTTCCCTTATCACAAATGTGTCAGGGACCCTAGGGATATAAGGAGGTAAACAGGAACCTCGAGCCTGATATGGTCAACACTCAAGCTGTTCAGCAGAGTTTTAGAGAATGTTAACATTGTGTAAATGTGCTATTTCCATGAGGACTGTCAGCAAGTTTGATTTAATGTTAATGCCTGGGTCGTATTTATTGGTATTTTCACTGTCCAGACAATGTCCACCAGCCAACTCATTATAATATTGTCATGCCTCTTCTGATCAGGTAATGAGATGCTCATGAAAACAAGTATCATGAAAGAAAATGTTTTTACTCCAAGTTTCCTGGACAAGGGCAGTAGGCCCTGGTGGGCCCTTTGGGTTCAGACTAGAGGAGAAAAGAAATATTTTTTAAAAC
Organism: Mastomys coucha; assembly: GCF_008632895.1. Classification (NCBI taxonomy): domain Eukaryota; kingdom Metazoa; phylum Chordata; class Mammalia; order Rodentia; family Muridae; genus Mastomys; species Mastomys coucha. Next base: position 26,923,530 of record NW_022196911.1, read on the forward strand.
TGTGTTTTTAACACGCATGGGGCAAGGCAACAAAATCAGCCTAGGGTCTGCTGGGATCGTTTTAGCAGCTCTGGGTGGAGGGCTTGTCCGTAGTTGTCTGGCATGACCAATTTTATTAAAATAGTCTTGAGCGTGAGGATTAAGAGACGGGGCAGTGAGAAGGAGGTAAGGCCTATGCCTTAGAGCACGGATGTGGGGTTCGCAAAAAGTCAGAGAGTGAGAAGGAGGTAAGGCCTACGCCTTAGAGCACGGATGTGGGGTTCGCAAAAAGTCAGAGTGTGAGACTTGAGTGTGGGTAAAGGCTCCTGGAGAGAGAGGCACACCAAGTAGTCCTGGCATATGTACCATCTTGGTGGCTCTCAAGGTACATCGCAAAAGCTGCTAAAACCCCCCTTCCCCCTCCCCCATTGTTTGCTGAAAAGTGAGATGCCTTGGCTAGAATTATAATCTGGTGTGATAAAACCAGGAGCCACCAGGGCTGCACTAGGAGCCACCAGGATTGCACAAGGGTCCTTATTCTACAAATGAGTTTTCTGTTGAGATTCCTAGAAAATTGCGTATTTTCATCGGTGCATGGAGGACGGCCTTAAGCAGTTTCTAACTGTGCTCAAATCTCACTTCCTTGATGGTAAGAGGTGTCAATTGGACTCAAGAACAGGGGCTTTTCCCCTTCTTGTGCTCCCGAAATTTTCCTTCTTTTTCTATTCAGATTCATCTCTAGGCTCAGCAAGACCACAGATGCTGGTTAATCAAATATAGAAACTGGAAAATATATTTATTACAAAAGTCAATGGAAATAGCTGTGAGCTAAATTAAAACCCCACAAAGAGAGGGATCCATCTCCAATGGGGAGCTCTAGATAGAAGCCATGCTAGTTTCTCTATCCCCTTATGTCCTTTGTGTCAATATTTCCTGACAAGAAACCTGATGGTCTCCATTGAAGGTAGCGAGCTCCCAAGCTCCATCCCTCCCTCCACTGCACTCTGGGCTGATCCTGGGCAAATTCTCATGGTGCATTCATGCATGGAGCAGAGTGGGAGAGGACTCCCACTGCCCGTGAACTGATGGGCCGTGGCTGCTCTTCACTGGCTGGTACACAACCCGGCAAGCGGCCAAGTGCCCAGAGCTACTCTCTACTCCCACAGTCTTGACTTATGGCCAACAGAGCAGAATGTTCCCTGTACCCACAGACCAAATAAAGACAAGGGAAAGGGTGGCCCTGGGGCATGGCTGTTAGGAAGCCAGCATCCATGTGCCCTGCTGAGATGTTCTCACAGGAAAAAAAAAATCCCAATGCAAAACTTCATGGCAGAATTCCTCTTTTCCTAGATTGGGATCAGCTCCAAAGAAAGACCTTGTCTAGTAGCATTCCGATCTCCTTCCTCCTCTTCCAAACTCTTCCTCCTCCTCTTCACCCTCCTCCCCTTTCACCATCACTTGAACTACCATCTAAATACTAAAACAGGACACTTAATATACAGCACCTCTCTTATACCTTGCAACAATTTCCAGGCTGAATTTTCGTTTTATTCCCATCATGCAGATGACAGAACACTCTTTAGAGATAGAATACTTTGGCTAAGCTTATTTATTCTATCCAACCTAAGTCCTTGTGTTTAGGGGCCGGGGCTAATGTGTGATTGTGGGTCCCACTGGATTATTAATAGAATAGAGAATTTCCTATGACCCGGTGGCATCACAGTCACTGTAATATGAGGCGTGCCTCTCACTTGTTTGTGGCAATGTTCCTGTAGACAGACCTAGTTCACTGCCAATCATATGAAAGTCTAGCGCATTCAGTTTTACTCGTGGCAGAAGACTTGATGACCACAATCAATTGCATCCCTGGACTAGATTTGCAATAATTATTTTAGAATGTGCTTCTACTCATTAAAGACCTCTCAGTTACAGGCCCACACAGTGAACAGCAGCGAAGGCCTTGCCTCATGGCTGCTCAAGGTACTGAAGACGCACAACTGAGAGCTCTCAGCCCTAAGCAGGATGTTTTTTGTTTTTTGTTTTTTGTTTTTGTTTTTTTATCACCCCCTCTAAAACCCAGCGAGCACCATGGAAGAGGGAGCAAAAATAATGTGAGAGCCTGAAAGACAAGAGGAGTGTGAAATGTTATCTTCAGGGCATGGTGCAGCCATTGCAAGTATGAGCTCAGAGCAGCTGTGGTTGCCAACATGGGGCCCTTGCAAGAACGGACCTGTCTACGATCAGTTGTGGCTCAGGGAGGGACTCATTGAGGCTGTGTCCCACCCGCTGAACTATTGGCAAGTAGTAGATTCTAGAGGAGTGACCGACTGTCATTATCTTCAATTGTATAGTCAAC
>NW_022196911.1:26925877-26961312 GCF_008632895.1 Mastomys coucha
CCCCCCCCCCCCCCCACTGTGCTCCAATGGCCAGCTCCAAACCTATACATAGCATGTGGATGGCCCTAGTTAACATCAGAGAGCCGCAAAACAAGGCAGAAGGACATAGAAAGGGACTTTAGAGAGGTGGAAGTACGACAGGTGTGTGTGTGGGGGAGACAATGGGTGCAGAGTAACGAGAATGCATTATATTGCATGGAGTGGTCAAAGCTTGAGTTTAATCAATAAAAGAATGATTTTAAAAGGGTTGGAACAGCATGGTGTGCCATGCCATTCTAGCAGTGGCCTTGGCCACCTCGGCTTTGCTATATCTCTTTGTTTTGTTTTGTTTTTGTTTTTGTTTTTTTCTTGTTGTTGTTTTTTTCGAGACAGGATTTCTCTGTATAGCCCTGGCTGTTTGCTATATCTCTTGACACCAAGAGGCTACACGCAGTGATGGTCATCACCACGTGGGTCTGAGTAAGTGAAACCCACAGGGTAAAGGTGACTAATAAAGCGTTTCTCCGCGCTTGACCCGGCCAGCATCATCCGGCCCCGCCATGGTCTGCCATGTGACCGGTTCTCACACGCTGTGTTCTGGGTTACTCCTGCAGAAGCCTCCATCCTTGAGGCTTTCCTTCATTGGCTCATTCCATCCCTGCTGTCTCCTGTCATCTGTGATGGCCATCCCATTCAGATCTGCATTCTGTCCCCCAACTGTTTGCTGTATCCCTTCCTGCCTGGAGCTCCAAGAGCCTTGCTTCCTCGAGGCCGTGAGGACAGCAAGGACCTAAGAAAGGCAAGCTCTCACCAAGTTTTCTGAAATGTAGGGGAAGGAAGAGAACTAGGGGAGGCCAGGAATAAGAAGGGGGACCCCATTCCCGACCTCCGTGAGTCCTCCTCACATGTCTCTCATTTACATTGTTAGCACTGTAGATTTGACAGTCATCTCCACTTAACAGTGCCTACTCAGTGTTTCTCTCCCAGTTGTTTTTTTTTAACAATGTAATTTTATTTATTTTTTATATAATTTTTTATTAGATATTTTCTTTATTTACATGTCATATGATTTCTCCTTTCCCAGTTCCCCTCCAACCCCCCCCAAAAAAACAACAAGAACAAACCCCTGTTGCCTCCCCCTCCCCCTGCTTGCCACCCTGCCCTCTCCCACTTATTGGCCCTGGCATTCCCCTACACTGGGGCACAGAACCTTCACAGGGCCAAGGGCCTGTCCCTCAACAGAGGAATGGATACAGAAATTGTGGTACATCTACACAATGGAGTACAACTCAGCTATTAAAAACAAAGAATTTATGAAATTCTTAGGGAAATGGATGGATCTGGAGAATATCATTCTGAGTGAGGTAACCCAATCACAAAAGAACACACATCGTATGCACTCTCTGATAAATGGTTATTAGCCCAGAAGGTTGGAATATAGGAAGAACAACCCACAAACCACAAGAAACTCAAGAAGAAGGAAGACCAAATGTGGACATTTAATTCCTTCTTAAAAGAGGGAACAAAATACCCATAGAAGGAGTTGCAGAGACTAACTATGGAGCAGAGACTGAAGGAAGGACAACCCAGTTGGTTTTTTAAACACTCATTTACTGCTCAGCTTCTTCCTAGCTGAGGAATTCTAGAGAACACAGACTCAGTACATAGACAGTATATAATGAGACATCTTTGAAAATGTTTGGATGTCCCATTGTTGGGGAAATGCCCCACTAATGTTGGCTCTCCCACCTTTGAATCTGAATCCTGGACAAGGGGATATGCAAGGTGCATGACCAGAGGAGGGACTCCCATTTCTAGGACCTGAGGAATTGAGGAGAGACATCTCTAGGACCTGAGGAAACCACAGTCCAACATAGGAATGTGCTTAACATGACATAGAAAAGAAAAGAATCAAACATGGATGGCTTCATGTCCAGCCCCAGTGCTCACCCAAACACTATACACTACAAAGCTGCTGCTGAGGCCATGCTGGCAAGGAGCAGCCTTCAGAACATCCTACACTGGTATGTGAGTTTACTCTCTCCAGAACACTCTGACCCTTGAAGTTCGAAGCTAGTAGATGACCCTTGGGGAAGTGACGTAAACACACCCTTGAGCTTTTTGGTTTTGCTCTGTCTACAGACCAACATGCCCTCAGGCAAACACTGAGTGCAAACCCAGGCTTAGAAATGCCACCATGCCAGCCGTGAAATGCCACCGTGCAAGCCAGCCGTGAGAGGTGGCAGGAAGACACAGACAAAGGGTGAGTGGAGCCTGTTGGGAACTGACACCAACCAGTTGCTCTCTGCCCATCTAGGGGCAGACGGGCTTTAGCCAGACATTCAGATTGAACTTAGGATATTTTGAGGAAAGATGCTGTAATGTGTATGCATGCATCTTAATTTTAGAGTGTTGATTATCCAGAGGGGAGCCTCAGTGTCGCTATGTGACACAGAATGACAATGGTCTAACACAGCACTAGGAGGGCACAATCAGAACGAGGGTGTGTCCTCCCTGCCCCATCCCTCTCCCCCCACCCTCCATGGCACAGCTGCCCATCTTTGTGGCTCTCCAAATCTAATTTGCACTCAGCTTTGGGTGTTTTTTTTTTTTCTTCTCTCCTAAGACTGTAACAGTAATAACCATTGAGTGAGAGTTCCCTAAGAAATTCCCTCAGCAGGAGGGTGGAAAGGCCAAACACCTCCTTCCCTCTCTTCTACCCCATTTTCCCCAACATGTTTTCCACAATGCGTTGACTTTGTTGTCAGGAAGACAGTCTTTATTTGGATGAGATCATTTAGTTTGTATTTCCTTCTATATTACAATAATTATTTTCTTGTCAGTAAATTTATTTCGTAAGCATCACCTTTTCTTTCTTTAAGAATAAAAATATTTTTGAAGTCAGGGGTGGTAGCCCACTCCTTTAATCCCAGCACTCCGAAGGCAGAGTCAGATGGATCTCTGTGAGTTCAAAGTCAGCTTGGTCTACAGAGTGAGTTCCAGGACAGCCAGGGCTACACAGAGAAACCCTGTCTCAAAAAGAAGCAAACAAAAACAGCAACAAAAACCCAAACCAACCAACCAACCAACCAACCAACCAACCAAACCAACCAACCAACCAACCAAACCAACCAACCAACCAACCAACCAACCAACCCAACCAACCAACCAACCAACCAAACCAACCAACCAACCAACCAACCAACCAACCAACCAACCAAAACTCTACAAAAAGCTTTCAAGCAGTGCATACACATTTGAAGGATGGTCCTAGGAAGTACTGGCCTATTGCCAGCCTGGTTTCTACGGCCCAGGTTCCATTGTCTGAATTCTTCTCCTGTCCTTTTATCAAAACCTCCCAATCTGATGATGTGCAGCTTGAGGAGGTCTCCCTACATCGTTACAGGCTCTTGTGCTCAGGAACATGACATGTCACCAAGCTGGAGCTCAGTTTAGAAGTTGTCAGCCCCAAACTTTGGGGGTAGTGCTCTGTGATTGGTGCAAAGCCCACAGCAGAGCCCAGGAAAGTCACTAGGACCATTGAGATGCTCTTCCTGCTTATGCTCTGCCTGCCTGGAGCTACCAAGGGGGTCCACTGAGGATATCTTGAACCAGTTAAAGGCTTTAATCCTCTTCCATAAGATCCCCTGGCAGGAAGAGAGCCCTGAGATGCACAATCTCATGGGAGCAGGTTTCCCAGAAGGACTGTCTCCTCTCAAGGCCAACTCCAGGCAGCTGCTGTAGGCCAGGACCATCCTATAAAACCCTGCACCTGCCCTCCCGTCTGGGTAGCTATCAAAGCCAGCACTGAAGTGGTTCATTAAAAGCCAACCAGTGGTGACTAGCATCTACCATCACTCAGACATGAAAATAAACACAGGGCCAAATTCTAGCTACCCAGCAGTATCAAGGCTCCAAGCAAATGTGTGCTATTTTAGGGAAGAGAAGAATTTCTTGACTGTCTCTCAGAGCCCTCAGAACCCAAGGCCCATTAGTTGGCGATTCCAGGGAACATTTGTCACTTGCTCTTCTTAGAGGCCCAGACAAGACCCACTACCTGAGCTCCCAGGCTTGGGCTGTGGAGCTCAGCTCTATGTCTGTCCACATCAGAAACCAAACCAGAAGTGATAGCTTCATTGTGTTGGGTGGGAGTCGCCATGGGGGAGTGTCTATACTAATCAGAACACAGCCCAGTGGAACAGACTGCATGTCTTGGCCGGTGTCTGGAAGAGCAAAGGGTACACAGTAAGTAGGTGTTTGATAAGTAAGTAGTAATAAAAAAAGGGGGGTGGGGGAGGAAGGAAAGCAGGGAGTGTCGGCTCAAAGGCTCTCTAGGAACCACGAGCTGAGAAGCACGGACTGTTCTTGGTTGACCCAGGAGAACCTTACCTGGCACTCTCTTCCCACAAGTAACTGCAATGCTTGCAAGTTGAAGTTCCTTAAAGCTAAATTCAAGTGCATCCTTGAGGGGAGTGGAGAAGTTCTGAGAGAATGTGTTACTGACAGGACTTCAGATGTCTCAGAACTATGGGGATTAGCAAAGCCTTCCTCTGGTTCTTCCTCTCCCTCCTCTCCTTCCCCTCCCCCCTCCATCTCTCTTTCCCTTTCTCTGTCTCTGTCTGCCTGTCACACACACACAAGCTCTGTCTCTCTCTCCCTCTCTCTCCCTCTCTCTCTCTCTCTCTCTCTCTCTCTCTCTCTCTCTCTCTCACACACACACACACACACACAGGCATGCTAAGTACACATCTTATGGGCACTACAGTCACTCACAGAACCCTTGATTTTGTGAAAGCCTGTCAAAAGCCTGTGTCGATTACATGGTAACTCTCACCAACTCCCCTCTCCCAGTGCCACTTTCTGCTTCCGTGACGTTCATGCTACCAGCTACCTCACGTAGGTGGTTTTGGACAGAACTTGGTCTTTTTATCTGGGTGGTTCTAGTTGCAGATTGTCTTCAAGATTTGGTGCATGATGTAGGCCATGCCAGAGCATTCTTTGAGAAGGCTGAGTTAAAGCCCACTGTGTGGATAGACTAGACTGTTTGACAACTCATCCATCAGTGAGGTGCTTCCAAAGGCTGCTGTAAATGACTTCATGCAAATATCTTTAGGTGTCCCCACTTTTCAATTTTTTTTGAATACTTACAAATGAATTGTTTCTTAGGTAGGATATTCTGAAGGGGCAAATCTTTTAGATGTCATTTGGCTCAAGGCCATAACCTTTATAAACTTTTCCTCATCCTTAGAGTGGGTCCCAACAATGGACTGTGTTCCAGAAATGTACAGCCCTATCAGTTACTAGAGAGAGAACAGAGACCAACCATCACTAGCGTAGGAAAGAACCAAGATTAAAATGCAGATCGCCCAGATGGTCATCCAGTAGAAGACCCTCAAGACGAAATTGTCACACCAGTGACTGAAGGTTCTCTTCTATGGAGACAGAAGTCACAGCCAGGCAAAGTGTGGCTCTCTGAACTTCAGCAGTCCATGCTTACAGCATCAAGACACTGAGTTCTCTCAATGTTACAGCCACTCGGCTCTGGAGCCAGTTACTCTCAGGCTTTTCTGAACCACTTCCTGCAGTTAGAGTCTGCAGCTCTTAGCTCCCAGCAGCTACTCCCTTCCCATAGTATTGGCTCCTCAGTCTTTCATCCTCTGAGATCATGGCTCCTACCCTCTCAGCACTTCTGCAGTTCTTTACAAACCCAATCCTTTTCACTCTCAGCTCTCCACAGTCTGTTCCCAACCAGCCTCTGGAACTCTTCCAATTCCCTTTAGTCAGTGCTGGCTTATCCCTGGGGCTGGCAACCTCACAAGTTACCTACTCTTCATGTTACCAGCTCATCCCACAACAGGACCACTTACATGAAGTTTTAATGTCGCACAAGGGCAGGGCAGCCAGTGACCAGGGGGAGAGTTCCCCAACCAACTCTAAGCTGGTAAGAGAAACACTGCTTGGTCAGCCAGGTGCACAGTAGCTGCCATAAGTGAAGGCAGTTGTTGCTTGGTAATCAGATTGACAGTGCTGTGACTAGGTCCCGAGCAACTGTGGGCTCATATAAAACAGTTGTGGGTGGGGTCATTTAAGGGTCATTTCAAGGCACCAACTGGTTATCTGGAGTAACCGTGACTGAAGCAGAGTCTACTGAAGCACTGCTCTGTTGGAGCAGCAGCCAGAAGTTTTAACGTTTCTCACAAACAGGGACAAAAATCTCTCTGAGTGTTCAGGACCTGTGTGGAGCCTCTCTGAGCAGAACGACGATTCTAAAACAGCAACCATTGTCACGATGACAACCAGATCAACCACCAAGGGGGCAGCTTGACTGACAGCTCCCATGCTACTGTGAGAACTGTGTAGCTGAGGCTGTAGTTGCTAATGTCCCAAGGGCCTTTGGGGATAGTATTACTGTCACTCAAAGCTTTTGGGAACCGTGGAGACAAGCATAGCAACTCTCAATCCAGCCTTCCTCTCTGCTCAAGGAAGTTGCTACTATGGCTAGGCACAGGAAAAAGATCTGACAGCCATCGTTCAAGCATGCAAACTGGGGCCCCTGACATAGTCATTAAAGGGGGAACCCATTGAGTGCATCCATATCCTTTTTTATACCTTAGGAGAGGGTTGATGTCCCCTCATCTGTGTCAGAGGCATCTCAACGGGGTTCTGTCTCTTCCCATCACCATCCCTGCAAAATGGAGATGATAAAAGCATTCCACAGTTGAGGTGAAGCTGGCAAGAAAGTATGCAGTCGATACTCAGTCCCCTGTTCTAAGACACCTCCCCCTTCTTTCACAATTTCATGTTTTTTTTTTTTTCACTAAATGCAGGGCTTGAAGTGTTAGATTACAGCTCTCTCCTTGCCTGTGAACTCAGGGAACTGAGGCAAACCTCACTGACAAGACTCTAGAATTCTCCTGATAACAAAATGCTACAGGCATCAATGCCTGGCACCCAGAGTGGCAATTCACCTGCCAGGGGCCCAAGGTGTCCTCTTAAATGAAAGGAAAGTTTTCAGAGTGTGAGTGTTCTTCACCATCAGAGAGAACTGTTAAGAATGTGGCACAAAAGCTTGGTGACAGCTCTGGAGTTACCAGTCTTGTATGTCACCTTAAAAATAAATAAATAAATAAATAAAAATCACTCCTCTAAATCTCGAGTTTTCTCACTCATAAGATGGAACTAATAAATCCCTGCCTCTTGGGATGGCTGTGAGTGGGGAAATGCTGGTATAACACTGTAGGAAGCCTGCACTGGTCAGTGGAGAGCTGAAGTTACCTGGGGAACCCAGAGAAGACAGCCCCCAGCCCCTGGCTTTCAGTTCTCAATCACTACCATTATGGAGAATGTTGGGTTCTGCTCCATTCCTCTTCCAAAACTATTGTCTGTCCAGCTACCAGCATCTCCATCATCCCCCTCAGAGTCTAGAAGTAATGAGGAAGCTAACGGCAGCCAACACACATTTGTTGGACACTTACCCAGGCTAACCCTGACAGCTACTGGAAACCAAGAGATGATTGGGGCAGGCTTCTTTTCCACAGGATTTATGGGGTCAGTGGAGGAGGCACAGAAGTAGGAGGGCAGAAAACCTCACAAAAGCTGAGTGTTGGACATGGTCCTTCATGCCCTCCCAACAACCCTGAAGGTTGGTGCTATGGAGACCCCCATTTCCAAACACACTTGGAAACGGTTGATAGAACAACTTGCCCAGGATCTCACACAGGAAAGTGGCGAACTAGGGATTTGAACTTGAGCTCACAAGTTCTTGAATTTATACTGTGACTGGAGGAAAGCATCAGAGCTGTTAAAATCTGTATGACACAAGCATCAGGTGATCTAAATGGTGCTGGTCATTCCACAGTGTTTTGTAAATCAGTTGGAAACAGCCAGCTGCAGGTTAGCCTCCCTCAGCATCTGGACTATGGCTCTTACAAGAAGAGTTCTGTGAGGCTTAATGAATAGGCTCAACAGCTCCCTAAGAACCAACAGGCTCCTCAGGCATGGCCGACAACTACTTTTTATGGGGTTCAACACATACACGTGGGCAGGTGGTGACACTGTAGATTCTATTGTCAGAATAGTCCTAAAGTCACCAGGCACTGCTGTCTCACACCTGCGCTCCACCACAGCCAGAGAGACAGCTCACTCTGCTCCCCCACTCAAAGAAGGAGCAGCCAGAGACAGTGGGAGAAGTGGCATGGTGACCCGCAAGCTACAAATTCCAGCCGTGCTTATCTGTCAAAGCCCCTGCTTAGCGCAGATGAAAAGATCACAACCACGTGGCCATCCACTAGGAGTTCACATTCTAAGGAATGTGCCGCTAGGTGACTTCATTGCACAAACACGAGAGTGTGCTCACACATTCCAACGTGGTACAGGCTGCTGCACATCTCAGCTCTGTGGGATATATATAAAGTATAGCTATGGCTCCTTGAGCCATGATGCACAAAACCACACAAGACTAAGTGGAGAGAAAATGATGTGAGCTAAAGACTGATAAGCATGAGAGCCACGGCTCTGCTGGCAGCCTTATACTGTCTCGTGTTAAGTTTCTTTTTAAGGAAGTAGATGGGCACACTTTTTGACAGAGCAAAGATCTGTGGCCACCACAGCACCCAGTGACAGGACTTGTCCACTGACAAGGTAATATTGCAAGACCATTGTCACGTATTAGCCTGTCCTTATCCAATATGTCATTAGCATGGCAGGGGACTATTTCCATAGACAGTGTCTTTGCCCAGTGCTGGACTCTCTGCCAAAGTCATGAAGCTGGACTTGAACTCCATCTCTTTGTGCCCAACAAATGAACATCCTAGATATTGGAGCTCTTTCCTCTATTCTGTGGCCTCTTTCCCTTTTCTCAAACACTCTGTACTTGCCCCTCCACACCATCTAACCCAGCCCTGCCATCTCTCCACACTGCCTTTTCTAATCACACTCTTCTTCAGGGAACCGAGCTTCATCTTGCATCAGAGTGGGCCTATGTGTTTAGAGTCTATCTTAGCTCACCTTACTTAAGAGCTCCATGAGGGAGAGACATGTCTGTCTTGTTGCTATATCCTGGTACATTGAAGGTGGTCATGTGATATGGTTGAATGAGTGAAAGGTGACTTAATGATTTTGCATGACAATGGTCCCCATAGACTCATATATTTGAATGCTTGGCCCCCGGTTGGTGGGATGATGGGGAAGGATGGGGTAGGAGATGTGAACTCATTGGAGGAGATGTGCCACTGGGGTTGTGCTTTGAGGTTTCAAACCCTATGCCATTTCCAGTTAGCTTTCTCTGCCTCTTACCAGGGTTAAGGATGTAAGCGCTTGGTTTCTGCTATAGCGCCATGTCTACCTGCTGGCTGCTGTGATCCCTGACAGGATGGTCATAGATTCACCTTCTGAAACTGTAAGCCCCCAACAAATTCTTCTATAGGTTGCATTGGTCAGGGTGTCTATTTACACCAATACAAAAGTAACTAAGATACCATCTCTGGTCTAAGAAGCCAGAAACAAGAGCTAGAAACTCAGCTGGAACCCTATAAGTCTAAGCCAACCAGCTTGGTTCCAAAGCTAAGAGGAATGCATGGCCTCCATCCTTCCTTCTCTTTCAAGGGCATCCTTATCCTAGGAAGCCTTTGAAGCAGACCTTGTGCCCTCTGGACTTTCTGACTCACTCTTTGCTCTAAACACATGTCCACACCTCCAGTTCTATGCAAAATAGAAGCAAGCCTTGTTTATTTCCTCAGTGGAATACTATAAACCCATCAACAGGGAAATACTGGTGAACGAGAACAGATGTGATTTTTAAAATATACTTTTATTACTTCTTTGACAGTTTCATAATGTATATAACGTTTTGACCACATTCACCCCTCTCCCCCTCCTAGCTCTTCCCAGATCCCCTGCACACACTCTACACCACCCCAATATTGTATCCTCTTTAAAAAAAATCCACAGAGTATAATTTGTGCTTCCTATGTATTCATGGGTGTAGGGCCATCCACTGGGGCTTGCTTTGCCTCCCAGGGCCACATCCCATTAAAGGAATTGACTCTCCTCCAGAGTCTGCCAACTGTCAATAGCTCCTCAGCCAGGGATGGGGCTCTCCCGAGCTCTCAGCGCACCATGCTAGAGATCGAATACTGGGCTGATCTTGTGAAGGTCTTATATACACAACCACAACTGCTGTGGGTTTGTGAGCGCAGCAGATCTGGTCCTCACCAACCTGTGGGTCTTACAGATGTGTGTCCAGTGCCCGTGGAGGTCAAAGAGAGTGTCAGACCCCTGTAACCTCTGTAACTGGAGTCACAGAGTTGTGACTCACCATGCGGGTGCTGGGAATCAGTTCAGGCACCTGATAGCCCTGTGCTCATGCGTATGTTAGTATGAATAGAAAGTAGAAGAGTCAGAAGCCAGGGTGGGTCTAGAGACAATCATTAGGTTTGGTTGTTAGACAGAAGTGGGGGGCAGGGAGAACAGGGAGATACAAGGGAAGGCAGTAATTGTGTCAAAGGGGAGGAATGGGAGGGATACATTAAGGGTTGGGTTAATGGTAGAGTATAAAGAGAGGGTAAAGATATCATAGGCCCAGGCAGCCTCTGGTTTTGGGAATGTAAAAGTAAGAGAATTAGGTATAGGAAAAGAGAAAGGAAGAAAAGAAGAAATGAGAGAAAGAAAGAAGAGAATGGAAAAGTGCTGGGCAGGCTCTCTGCCGGCAGAACCAGGTGAGAGGGAGAGAACCCGGTCTAGTCGAGCCTCTGTGGCTGAGTGGGATGGTGAGTGTCGGGCTGCCTCCCGAGAATAACCACCCCAAGCTGGGAGTCTGTCAAAGCAGGAAGTTGTTTTAATGTATCAATCTTCTCTTTATAAAGGGTTGAGAGAGGAGGTGGAGTTTTCTGCTGAGGTGAGATGACATAGGGGGAGGGGAAAGTTGACTAAGGGTATAGGGTGACTGAAGGAGCCAACAAAGTTACTCTAAGTCAGCAGGAGCTAGGCAAAGGCAGGCTTAAGCAGGTTGTGCTGAGTCACTTCAGTACGGAAGTGACAGACAGTTTTGTCCTCAAGGCCCAAACCAGTGCCAAATAGGGCCCAACAGCAAAGGCACAAATGGTAGAGGAGAGTGTGGCCTGCTACAGTGGCCCACTGTATAGATGAAAGACAGTTACAGGAGAGGGTGTTGAGCTGCATAATGATAACAAAACTGACCATGTGTCTGATTTCTGGAACTCATATCAAAGTGAAACTAGAGTCCTGTGCAGGGTCCAAAGGCAGTTCTCTGCAAGGAATGGGTGGCCAGGAAGATCTGGAAAAACAACAACAACAAAACAAAACAAAACAAAACAAAAAACCCCAAAGTCTCTATTGGCTGTGTACAATTGGCTTGAGAGACCAGCTACACCTGGGAACCAGTCATGGCGAACACGCCACAGGAATTCAACCATGCTGAGGTCTGAAATGGCATCAGAGAAGCTGGCCATGGGCCCACCCTGCTCTGTGACACCCTCCAAAATGTCTGAGGCCCACAGAGCCAGAGCATCTGTGCCAGGCAGGAAGAGGCAGTGAGGAGAAGCAGGGCATCTTGGGATTGGTATGTGCCAGCAGTTTTAAGAATGTCAGAAATCAAATCCATGCTCCCAGGGTTTTCTCTTTCTGCAAAGATGCCCACATTCAATAAAACATTTAAGGGCAAATCAGCTGCTATGGGCAGCACTGTCTTGGTCCTGCCGTCTTGTCAGCATGCTGTGTCAATACTTGGCACTCTTCCCTAGGTGTCAAAGAAAGTCCCCGACAGTAGCACAGCAATACCCATGATCTGAGAGTTGTCCTTGCCATGAAAAGCAAGTGCTTCCCCACAAATACCCAAAATCTCATTGTAAATTTCCTTCCAGGCATGGCTGCCAGTTGTGCTCGGCTGCCCATGGAAAGAATCAGAGCCCTTTCCTTTGCCCTACAAGCTTCCAGGAGCCATTAGAAAGGGGGCAAGTGACATCCTCAGAAACAGCCTATGAAGTTAGTTCAGACACCCAGCAAGACGCTGTGCTCACTACAGACACGCTATGTTCCATGGACACAGCCATCCCTGAGTCATCATGCATAAGAGGGCATTGTTGGGAGTGCTGGGTACATGACAATTCCCCAATGCCCAGTTTGGGTAAGGCTTGAAGTTATGTTTGCCCCAGAAATGAAGTCAGACAGCTGTGCTACACCTTCCAGCTGCTGGGTCCAAATACCATGGGGCATCATGATCTCCATTCATTCGAGGCATCGACTATCAGCTTCTCCCTACATACAGAGAAGTGAACTGCTTCACAAAGAACAGCCGGGGCTTCTGACTGTCCAGCAGGTCCTAGAGCACAGGTGAAACTGCCTGCAGTTTCAGGCACCGGGTTCTCCTCAGCCAGGAGGGAATAAAGGACCTGAAATAAAGGGTTTGAAATGCAAAAAGAAAACACAAAGCCAAGTTTCATCCCAATCAAGGCTCCACTTTACTGAGAATAAACAAGGGTTTTTATAGTCACAGGAGAAACTGAAAACAAGTCTCTAGATTACACTATAAAGAAAGTTCAGGTGCCAAAGTCCCCAGGTTCAGAAGATCTTCAGACCGCTAGCTGGTGTACTCAGGTGGTGGGCGTTCTCAGGCGACTTCTTCAAAGACAAACAGTCAACAGAGAGTATCTATCTTAGCTCCCAGGTGTTAGCCCCCAAGGAGAGGCTGCTAGAAGTCCGATGGATGACTGAAGTGAAGAGGGAAGGTAACAATTCCTCCCTTTTTATTTTAAAACATTGTAGAACAAAGACATAATTAAACATCACAGTTTTTTTTTTTTTGAGGGTTTCCAATCAAGGCTCGCTTCTTTACTTTTAGGTTTCAGCATTTATACATGAGAGCCAAACTGGATCTCTAGGTTACAATGACATTTGCATAACATAAACATTGAGAAGTCAGGGAAGAGTCTGGAGGGAGTCAGGAAGGAGTCACCAATGGCTCAGATGTCTGCAGATGTCCTCAGGCAATAGGCATTGTCACAGGCATAGTTGTATCTCAGCTGAACTTCTAGAGGAACTTCTTTCAGAGATAAGCTGATAGTCTGCAGAAGGTCTTTCGGCTTAATTCCCCAGGTGACCGCCTCGGGTGGAAGCCGCCAAAGGCCTGAGGATGAACTGGGCGTGGGAGGCAACATCTCCTCCGTTTTCTTTTAGAAAAAAGCAGGACTAAGGCATAAATAAACGGCACAGTTTTGCACAGGGATTTTTACAGTGCTTAGACCGAAATAACCTGAGTATTTGTTATCTCTGGTAGATATCATTACCCGTCCTTGAGGTCACGTGCAACTAGTTTGATACTACAAACTAGGCTCTTTTCATGTTTTTTCAAAAACACAGCCACTCAGCGTGTGCCTCTGTTTTAGGTGGATATCTGCCAAAGCCCTAGACCGTGGACCACAGGTTTCCAAAGTACACCTTCTTCCCACACACCCAATGCCAAGACATGCCTTTGATCACCTGCACAGTCCATAGGTTGCCACAGTTTCTCTGAAAACAGCCTTTTCTGAAGTTCTCACAAAGCCGCCATTGTGCTGGGGTTGGGCGTAGCCTCCTGACTCAGTTGCAAATTACCAGCTCTGACTCAGAGAACCTAGAGAACAGGGCTCGATTCAAATGTAAATTAGTAGGGTTGGGCCAGTAACTTCTGGATGTACCAGCCTTTGGAATACAAATACTGCAGAGGTAGCAAAGACCTTGAGTAAGTCAGGCTAGCAACTCGGGATTTGCATTAGCCAAACCTTTTTGCTCCGGGCATGAGCCTGTGTAGTGATTGTTCGTTTAGCTTCGGGAATAAGCAGTTTTTCGGGTAAAACGGAAAGAAGCACATTCAAAGCTGGCAGAAAATGCTGTCAGCTAAAAGTAAAAGAAAACTAAAAAAAAAGGAAAACGACTTTTCAGCAGTGTGTTTAAAGACACTCGCTAAGAAGGCTGTGGCTCTGAGTCCACTTGATGGAGTAGTCTTTCAGAAAGCCACTGTGCTCCATCATCTTTCTGAGAAAAAATACATACGGACCCTCTGCCCCAGACCAAAACAGGGTCTGGCCCATGACAGACATTGGTGAGCGGGTCCCTCCAAAGTACCATAGCATACGAAATTGAAGTGTTAGGTCGGCCTAGACTGACCTTTGATGTCCGTCTGCATAAAATTTAAAATAAAGAGTACAAAGGCAAGATGTGCCTTTGGAGACCTCGGAGGGAACAGATTTCCCACTTTTGTTTTCAAAATCCAGTTTTTAAGTGTGCGATGTGCTCGCTCAACAATACCCTGTCCCATAGGGTTATATGGGATGCCAGTTTTATGAATAATGCCAAAATCCTTGCAAAAAGAAATAAAGTTTTTGCCGGTGTAAGCTGGCCCATTGTCGGTCTTAATTGTTTTGGGCATACCCATAACACTGAATGCTTATAAACAATGATCAATAACATTTCTGGAGGCTTCTCCTGTTTGCAGGGAAGCAAACATAAATCCTGAACAAGTATCAATACAGACATGTATATATTTAAGCTTTCCAAATTCTGCATAATGAGTTAGATCCATTTGCCAAATATGATTGGGTATAAGGCCTCTTGAATTTACCCCTAAATGTGGAACTGGAGACAAAATAACACAACTAGGGCATTGTTTAACAATCATTGTTGCTTGTTCTTTGGAAATTTTATGTTTGAGTCTTAAAAGTATGGCTAGAAAGACGGAATTTATTATGATCCTGTTTAGCTAGTGCAACAGGATCTGAAACTAAGACTCCTCCTACAAGAGCTCTGTCAATGCAATTATTACCTTTAGCCAATGGTCCAGGAAGACCAAAATGAGCTCATATATGACTAATATAAAACTGATTTTTCCGTGCAAGAATGACATTTTGCAATTGTGAAAATAAGGATCCTGCTGTGGTATTAAAATTAAATGTACCACAAGTTTCTAACAAAGGAACTGACTGTGCCACCTATAGGCTATCAGTGAAAAGATTGAAAGCATCAGTCACAGCCTGAAACACATTTAATACTGCCATTAATTCAGCTAACTGAGCTGAGAGACCAGGAGTCTCTATGACTACCTGTTGATTATTTATAAGATATTCAGCTTGTCCTTTAGAGGAACCATCAGTGAATACCACGAGGGCATTACTCAAAGGCTGCAAAGAAGTCATGTTAGGAAATATCACTTCATGCACATTTAAGAATTTTATCAGTTTATCCTGAGGATAATGATTATCTATAATTCCATGAAATCCTATCTGAGCAAGCAACCAATCTGTACTATGCTGTTTCAACCAGGAATCTTGCTCTAAAGTAAAAGGCTGAATGATAACATCTGGCTCCTTGCTAAAATAAGTCAGTGCTTGCTTTCTACCAAGCATTATCATATGAGCTACTGCCTCATAATATGGCCAGATATTACACTTAGGAGACACCCTTGAATGTATCCACATGAGAGGTGCTTTTTGCCATAACAATGCTGTAGGAACATGAGCTGTATTGAAAATTAACAAATGCAAAGGTAAAGAATAATCTATATAAGTAACAAATTGATTTTCAATAGCTCTTTCTACCTGTAAAGCTGACATTCCTTCTCTAGTTAAAAATCTAGGAGAATTTGCATCAGAATTACCTCTGATCTGAACAGCTCTCTGATTAGCAGGTACTGTAAGAACACCACGAGGTGAAGCAGACATAATCTTAATCTCCCCCTGATAATCACCATCAATAACACCTGGATAAATCTGCAATCCTTTCACAATTGAGCTACTTCTCCCTATAAGCAACTTCCAAGTCTCTGTAGGCAAGGGCCCAAAGACTCCAGTAGGCAGAATTTGAACTCCCATTTCTGGTGTTAATACTGTGTGACAGGTAGAACAGAGGTCCAATCCTGCACTTCCTGGGGTTGCCCTGAAAAGTTCAAAGATGAATTTCCTTGGCTGGGTGGCAGCCTCATGGCCCCATATGATGCCTGTTGTTTTAGGAAGGGGGTCTGGGGCTGCCCCCTCCACTCGTTTCCCAACAAGGTATTGTCTTGAAAGCCTTTTTAAAATCTACAGTCTCTGGCCCAATGCTTCCCTTTCCTACAACAAGGACAGATTCCCGGGGCAGCGCCTGACTGCTGCCTGTTTGTGGCTCTTAATTTCTTAGAGCAATGATATTTAAAATGATTCATACTACCACATTTGAAACATCCTTTATTCTCCTGTCTTTGCATCAACATCTCTTGAACCGTAGTTCCCTGCAATGCAGCTGCCATTTTCCTGCAACTTGATTTCAAACTCCAATTTACTTAATTTTAACTCTCCCTGATCCTTCTTTCCCGTCATAGTGGACCTAGAATTAACAGATGAAAGCAACTCCTCTCCACAAGACTTAATAGTTCTGCTTTCTAAAGAAGTATTTTTACTCTTTTCTCTTTCTGTATCTGAGCTTTCTGATTCCTGTGAGCTCAATTCACTTTCTGACACTCTATCTCTCTCTATAATGTCCTTCACGAGTGCCCAAAGGTGGAGAGTAAATTTTTCTGCCTGATTTTTCCTTAGAGCTTTTCCAATTTTTTCCCATGTTCTTTTATTCAAATCACTTACTTCATGAATCCATGGGCAACAAGATTCTATCTCATCTGAGAGATCTTCCAATGCATTTTTTCCACCCTGATTCCTCTTGCCAATCCAACCTAGCCCTGTACCCTTCTTACATGGTAATACTAATATAAAAATAAGGCTAGCGCTAGTATCAAAACTACCTACCGTGCAAAATGGTGTACGACCTTTTATCCTTACCTTCTGAATTTTTAGGCAGAGCTCTGCTTTGACAGTATGTCCCTTATAAATCCTCCATACCTGAGTCCACATGCAGGCACCATCTGAAACTGCCTGCAGTTTCAGGCACTGGGTTCTCCTCAGCCAGGAGGGAATAAAGGACCTGAAATAAAGGGTTTGAAATGCAAAGAGAAAACACAAGGCTGCTAGAAGTCCGATGGATGACTGAAGTGAAGAGGGAAGGTAACACACAGGATTGTCACAACAGTGCTGGGCACTGCCAGATAGATTTGCAGGAGAAAAAGCACAGGCAAGCGTCAGTGTTAGGAAAGGCAGTGGTAACGGCACGCAGTGCTTTGTAACATGCACCAACCATCGTGGTATGTTCCCAGTTAATGCAGATCTAGGGGTCTCAAGCTTATTAGTTCCAGAAGCTCATACAGCATACAGGTAGCAGCAACATCAAATGTTTTCTAGTGAAACCTTCCACGCACAAGAATCTTCACAGACCACTGACCAAAAGTCAGTCAACCAGAAGCCAAAGTCTGAACAAGATTTATCCTCACCAAACTGGTGTTGAGGCTTGGTCCCCGTGTAACTGCCTCTTACTCTTTGGGAACAGGGTCGGCTGCTGTAGGGTGGATCATTAAAAAGAGAGCCTGGTGCTTCCCTCATGCTTGCTTATAAACAAATGCTCTTGAATGCCCTAGTTTCCAGAACCATGAACCAAACTAAACCTATTTGTTTATTAATTGCTCAGCCTTGGCTATTTTATGATAGTATCAGAAAGTAATCCTTATTTCCTTGTCACCGCCTCACCAACCAGTGGAAATAAGGAAGCGACCACGAGCTCTTCTCCAAGCAGTTTATTCAGGAACCTTGTACTACCGCTTTCTCTTTCTTTCTCCTACTTTCTTCCTTTCTTCTCTCTCTTTTCTCTTCTTTCTAGCCCCCAGCCCTCGCGGGTTAAATACTTTCTCTGGTCCCAATCAGCATCGGCTACGTGGCAAAGCATAATAGGCTGCGGGAAATTATGCCAGCTTGCATCACAAACTGGAAGCACTCAACTTTTCCAAATAAGGGCTTGTTTATCACAATGCTCTCTGCTCTGGCCGGAGACCAGGTGCCAAATATATAGGGTGGCAGCTGCGGCTCCCCACATTTCCTTCTTTGATTTCTTTCTTTTTTTCTGCATCTATTTCACCCTTCTATGATGAATATATATCACTTCTATGGTGATTAAGAAATGAGAAAGTATATTTTAAAGAAAAAACTAATGAATATAAAGGGTGTCAGGACTGCTGGCTTTTAAAGGAAGAGGGGGGATAGTTTAGAGTGGCCCCGTGGAGGCTGCAGCATTTGACCTAGGTTTTTGAGCAGGGAGGACTTTCAGGGGGTTCTCTGGTGCATCCTGTGAGCAGAAGGGATCTGCCAGTGACCGGAAGTGTCTAGCTCCAGGAGGAGGGAGCAGGGCTCCACTTCCCAGAAATCAAGCTTTCTGGACAATAAGGGCAGAGGCACAAATTCTTTAGGAGAGAAAGCCCTAACAAATGTTAGTGATCTCACTCAGACAGCCCAGAAACACGGGCTGATCATTTAGAAGGAAGGAAGGAAATTAAAAAATGGTCACTAAAGAAAGGGCCAGTCATGAGGCTGAAGGCAGGGTGGTTAGAGGCAGCTGGGAAGGCAGAGAGCCCATGAGACTTATAGCAGCAACTTGGAGAGCAGGTTCCTCAGTCTCACCCTTAAGATCCTCAACAACTGCCACCCCCATGCCTCTACCCACCCCCACCCCTCCGGCCCACTTCTACCCTCCGGCCCATCCCCATCCCTCCACCCACCCCAACACCTGGCCATCAGAGCCGATGCTGCTCGCATCTCTGAGGAAACCTGGAACAGGCCTGGGTAAGGTCCTGAGCTTTCTCTACTTGCCCTCATCACTGTCAGGAGTTGCTCCAACCCACTCTTGCAAACATGGGCTGATGCAGAGGTAATCCTGGGAGGGTGACAGTCCCCCTTCTGCTGAGTCACCAGGCTGCTTGTGAGACTTACCTTCACCCATGCAACAGGAGGGACCACAAGGACCCTGCTAGGTGGCTGGGAGCATCAGAAAGTGACACGTGGCTCGTCAGCTCTCCATAAGATCTCTTCTGCGTCTACAGAGTCCATGTAAAGGCACACACAGATGCTCCCTGGAGACTGGTCCTGACTGCAGAGTTTGGGCCAGGGTTTGGCATGATGGCTCTGAGTCTATTACTCAGTGCTCTCACACAGGGACAAACCTTCAGATTGCTAAGAGTCCTCTTCTCTCGAGGTGAGGTGGTGCACACCTTTAATCCCAGTGTGAGGGGTGTCTTCTGCAAGATCGTTTCCAGCTGGCCTCCATAAACACTTGCTCAGCCTGACTTGAGCCTTTGTGGTCATCTCACACTGAGTTCCAATAAAGCCTGGTGCAGATGCTTACTTCATTACTTATATCCCCCAGGCAGAGTAACCAACTTCTTCCTCAGTTTCCTCATCTATAAAATGGGAACAACAGTACCTATGGTATTGGGTTATTTTGAAGAGCTAAAGCAGGTAATGTCTGAGCCAACCACATTGCATGACACCCAGCAAGTTCCTTGTGTTAATAACACAGATAATCTTATTTTCTCCTGCTGATGCCAGAGCTATCTTCCAGGTTTTCAAAACAGTACAGGCTTTTCACATTCTCTCACTCATGTGAGATTAGAGTTCCTGCCACCTGAAGACACCTTCTCTACACATTCCCTTTCAGGAGAAGCTCTCTCTATGCCCTTCTAGAGGCCCACTTGCCCTCCTTCCTCCTGTGGGCTCTCCCAACTGCCCACTGTTAGACCTTCAGTGTTTAATAAAACCAAGCAAACTACACAGCACACCTCAAGGGTGTCCTTTCTACCTACGTGACTTGCTGTACCAAAGCCATTCCAGCGCACTGAAGGTCGTTGTAAAGGACAAATTCAGAGCTGATGGGCCAATGGTTTCAGTATACCTGTAAAATGCATGCTGTCTCCAGGAACTGACAGAGAAGGCTAGCCACACTGCCTTTCTCTTTTTAAATTACTAATTAAAATTATTTTAATTATTTATTTTTTAAAAAGTATTGTTGTTGTATGTGTGACTATTGTCTAAGTGAGCAGACCACCGAGACATCTGCACCACCTGATCTACTGCTGCACTGTTCACAGAAGCCAAGGTTTGGAACCAGCTCTGAGGCCCATCCAGCCAAGTGGATAAAGAAAATGCCATGCAGACAGACAGTGGAGCTTTAATCAGCCAGAAAGAAAAACAAAACTGTCTTTTGCAGGAAACTGTATAGAACATATCACTCTGTTAAACAAAACAACCCAGGCACAAGAAACCAAATACTATGTGTTATAATCAAGAACCTAGATTTTAAAATATATATTGTAAGATTAAAATATATATAAATATACACATGTGTCATGCAAGTAAAAGGGGGCTATGAGGGAGGAGGGAGGGAGAGGGAGGAAGGAAGATTGTAAAGGGAAAGGGGAGGGGTTGAATGTGAGTAGAGCATAATTATATATATGAAGGTATCATAATGAAACATTATAAAAGTAGCTTAAAAATAAGGGTTCCCTCCTCTTCATCCTCTGACCCCTCTTGCACATACTCTGCTATTGTGATGGATCGCCATGGGCCCTCACCAGCACTGAGCAGATACCAAGGGCAAGTTCTTGAACTTCCAGAATGGGAGATAAAGAAGCCTTTTTCTTCAGGAGGTATCCAGTCTCAGGTATTTTGTTATAGCAAAGGAAGATGAATTAAGACAAGGGCTCAACTATGGTTTTGAGCTCCAGTTTTTATACGAGCATCTCTCTTGTCACTCTCAAAGCTGGAAAGGACCAGACAGGTCAGGAAGCTAATTTCTGCTCAGGAAGCTTGACACTGGAGAATCTCAGGAGACCTTGGGTGGGGTGGACCATTCCTCTTTTCCTCTTTCATTTGGTCTTGCAGAGCAGTCTTCAGAATGGCTGCCCCAGATACGCCAGCACTGGGCTTGGCCTCAGGACCTAGTAGATGTGACAGCAAAAGCAGATGCTCTTCAAAGACTGGGGCATGCCTTAGGTGGGCTGACCTTGTGCACTGCTGTGATCCACTATGGAGAAAGCCATATGTGACCCAGATAGAGTCTGGCCCAAAGAGACCTGAAGTTAAGCACTGCCAAACCCACGCAACAGCCAGTCAACCCATCCCTGTGAGCAAGAAAATAAATGTCTGTATTATTCTGTAAGCAACAAAACCCAAAATGGAGCTGCTACTATACGAGAACCATGCTAGCACTCTGACTACAGCTCCTTATTGCTGCAAACGAAGATGTGGCCAGGCAGGAGAGAAGGAGTGGCTACTTGGGCGGTGACCCCACAACACTTTGCAAAGTGGGAGTCTTAGAAAATGAAGAATTCAGAATCCTGGACACCACCTGCTGTTTCTCTTCATATGCCAACTTTCTAACCTTCCCCCCCTTCCTCTGGTGATGGCCCTGGGCTTTCCTCTAGAGAGCTGTCCACCCCACCTCACTGTCAGACCCTGTGCTTCAGGAAGGCTCTTTGCTCTCTGGCTCTAGGCATAGACTTGTGGACCTGGCCTGGTCACAGAGAACCTTCCATTCCCCTGACCACAGTTCAATGATGGACACATCACCCAAGCTAGAGCCAAAAAGGCAACCCTGGGCTATCCCGGAAACTACTTGGTGGGAAGAAACCCACTTTTCATGAGATATAGGCCAGAACATATGTATAGAAGTCAGAAGACAACTTGCTCGAGTTGGTTCTCTCCTTCCACCATGTCGACCCTGGAGATTGAACTCAGGTTGCCAGTCCTTTGGGTCGTTCATTGGCACAGTGGTAACTGCTTCATTCAATGCCCCAGACTGCCTAGCTCCCAGCTATGGGAGCCTGTGGCTGATACTGCAAATCCTAAGCAGTCAAAAGCAGCAAAAGGCCAAGGACAGATGATAGGCAGGGAAGAGGTGAACGTCCAGAGGACAGGGTCTGGCAAATCCTTTGACCTCCAGGAAGTCACGTGCTGTGATGTGGGGTGTGGTGCTAGTCCCATGGCTTGGAGGAGTGGTTTTACCAGTGCATCTGTTCCAGCATGCATGCATCTGATGGTTTCCATTACAAAGATTGCCTTACTTGAAGGGACAGTTCTTCAGTCGCCTCTGACCAAGCAAGATGACACTGTCATCCTGGAGATGCCACTGAAACCAGGACCAAAGCATCTCACGAAGGAAATAGGCAGGATTCAGAACTCACACTGGGCAGGGTGGAAACCACAAGCATGCTAAGAGCAGGTGCTTCAAGGCTCCCAAGAGGGGCTGTCAGCTGAGTGCCGAAGGGTGAGTCACCAGAGGTGTTAACCAAGAAGCAAATACAGGATCATCTGCGAAGGCTGGGCCTCTGTCGGCCGGTGGGTCTTGGACCTTGGCTGTGCTTGAATTCTTCTCCAACCCTGGCTTACTTAGGTTAAGGCTCAGGTGTCTGAGGAGCTCAGGGGATGGCATAAGTGCACACCTGTCTATCAAGAGAGTGGTTACGTCCAGCGGGCTTTCTCCCAGCTCTGGCACACACTGGTTGTGAGAGGGAGCGAGTAGAGCGGTGTAGACTGGATGGCTTGAATGAGAGCAGTCCTCCTACAGACTCAGGTTTTGAACACTTGGTCCCCAGTTGGTGGTGCTGTCTGGGGAAGTTATGGAGCCTTTTTTCTTTCTTTCTTTTTTTCTTTTTCTTTTTCATTTCAGTTTTATTTTAATTAATTATTTTATTTATTTACATCTCCAATGTTGCCCCTTTCCTGGTTCTCTCTCCCAGAGTTCTTTACCCCATTCCCCCTCCCCTTTGCCACTGAGATGGTGCTTCCCTCACCCCCTTCCAGGCATCCCTCTTCTCTGGGGCATCAAGTCTCTACAGGATTAGGCTCATCCTCTCACACTGAGGCCAGACAAGGCAGTCCTCTGTTACATATATGCTGGGGGGCCTCGGCCAGCCCATGTATGTTCTTTGGTTGGTGGCTTAGTCTCTGGTAGCTCCTTGGGGTCTGGTTTAGTTGACACTGTTGGTCTTCCTATGGCTTTGCCATCCCCTTCAGCTCCTTCAATCTTTCCCCTGACTCTCCCATAGGGATCCCCGACCTTAGTCCAATGGTTGGCTATAAGCATCTGCCTCTGTCTCAGTCAGATGCTGGTAGAGCCTCTCAGAGGAGAGCCATGTTAGCATCAGTGATAGCTTCAGGGTTTGGTGACCACCCATGGGATGGATCCCAAGTTGGGCCAGCCACTGGATAGCCATCCCTTCAATCTCTGCTCCATTTTTATCCCTGCATTTCTTTTAGACAGGAACAATCCTGGGTCAAAATTTTTGAAGGTGAGTTGGTGACCCATCCCTCCACTGGGGGTGGGCTATTCAGGTGCCACCTGGCATTTCGGCTAAGATCACCCACATTGAATCCTGGGTGGCTCTCACATCCTAGGTCTCAGGGACTTCTTAGAAGTTCCCCCCAGCCCCCAACTCCAGAAGCTGCATATTTCCATTCATTCTCCTGGCCTCTCTGGGTTTCTCTCCTGTCTCCCTTCCCCATGCCTGATTCCCCCCTTTCCTCTTCCCGTTCTCCTCTCCTACCCAGGTCCCTCCTCCCTCTGCCTCCCATGATTATTTTGTTCCCCTTTTAAGTGGGACTGAAGCATCCTCGCCTGGGCCTTCCTTCTTCTTTAACTTCTTAGGGCTTGTGGGTTGCATCTTGGAGATTCTGTACATTTTGGCTAATACCCACTTATCAGTGAGTACATGTCCTGTTTGTCCTTTTAGGTCTGAGTTACCTCACTCAGGATGATATTTTCTAATTCCATCCATTTGCCTTCAAAATTCATGATGTCCTTGTTTTTGATAGCTAAATAGCATCCCATTGTATAAATGAACCACATTTTCTGTATCCATTCTTTGGTTGAGGGACATCTGGGTTGCTTCCAGTTTCTGGCTATTACAAATAGGACTGCTATGAACATAGTAGAGCAGGTGTCCTTGTGGGATTGAGGAGCATCTTTTGTGTATATGCTCCGGAGTGTTATAGCTGGGTCTTTAGGTAGAACTATTTCCAATTATCTAAAGAACTGCCAGATTGACTTCCAGAGTAGTTGTGCCGGTTTGGAATCCCACCAGCAATGGAGGAGTATTCCTCTTTCTCCACATCCTTGCCAGCATCTGCTGTCACTTGAGTTTTTGATCTTAGACATTCTGATTGATATAAGATGGAATTTCAGGTCATTTTGATTTGAATTTCCCTGATGACTAGGGATGTTGAATATTTCTTTAAGTGCTTCTCAGCCATTCGAAATTCTTCTGTTGAGAATTCTCTGTTTAGTTCTGTATCCCATTTTTAATTGGGTTATCTGGGTTTTTTTTGGAGTCTAACTTCTTGAGCTCTTTATATAGTTTAGATATTAGCCCTCTATCAGGATATCTGGTTGGTGAATATATTTTCTCAATCTGTAGGTTGCCATATTGTCTTATTGACGGTGTCCTTTGCCTTATAGAAACTTTTCAGTTTCACGAGGTCCCATTTATCAATTGTTGATCTTAGATCCTGAGCCATTGTTGTTCTGTTCAGGAGATTTTCCCCTGTGTCAATGCGTTTGAGGTTATTTCCTACTTTCTTTTCTTTTAGATTCAGTTTTTCTGGTTTTATGTTGATGTCCTTGATGATTTTCTACACAGATACCAAGTACTAATGTTAAATTAAAATCAAGTAAACTATCTAAATAGTCCCATAACCCCTAAGGAAATAGAAGCAGTCATTAAAAACTACCAGACAAACCAAAAACAGCTCAGGGATAGATGGCTTTAGTGCAGAATTCTACCAGACCTTCAAAGAAGAGCTAATACCAATACTCTTCAAACTATTCCACAAAATAGAAACAGAAGGAATACTACCTAATCCATTCTATGAAGCCACAGTTACTCTGATACCTAAATCACATACAAAGACCCAACAAAGAAAGGGAACTTCAGACCAATTTTGCTTATGAGTATTGACCCAGAAATACTCAATAAAATTCTTGCAAACCAAATCCAAGAACACATCAAACAAACTCAAAGAAAAAAAGCTACATGGTCATCTCATTAGATGCTGAAAAAGCCTTTGACAAAACACCCCTTCATGTTAAAAGTCTTGGAGAGATCAGCAATTCAAGGCCCTTACATAAACATAATCAAAGCAATATACAGCCAACATCAAATTAAATGGAGAGAAATTTGAAGCAATTCCATTAAAATCAGGGATAAGACAAGGTTCCCCACTTATTCAATATAGTACTTGAAGTTCTAGCCAGAGCAATTAGACAACAAAAGGAGATCAGGGGGATATAAATTAGAAACAAGTCAAGGTATCAGTATTTGCAGATGATATGATTGTATACATAAGTGACCACAAAAATTCTACCAGAGAATTCCTACAGCTTATAAACAACTTCAGCAAAGTGGTTGAATATAAAATTAGATCAAACAAATCAGTAGCCCTCCTTTACACAAATGATAAATGGGCTGAGAGAGAAAATGGGGGGGGAGGTGGTCGCTGGTGAGATGGCTCAGTGGTTAAGAGCACTGACTGCTCTTCTGAAGGTCCTGAGGGTCCTGAGTTCAAATCGCAGCAACCACATGGTGGCTCACAACCATCCGTAATGATATCTGATGCCCTTTTCTGGTGGGTGTCTGAAGACAGCTACAGTGTACTTACATATAATAGATAAATTATTAAAAAAAGAAATTAGGGAAACAACACCCTTCACAATAGCCACAATATAAAATATCTTGGTTTAACTCTAAGCAAGTGAAAGACCTGTATGACAAGAACTTCAAGTCCTCAAAGAAAGAAATCAAAGAAGACCTCAGACCATGGAAATATCTCCCATGATCATGGATTGATAGAATTAACATACTGAAAATGGCCATCTTTTAAAAGCAATCTATAGATTCAATGCAATCCCCATGAGAATCCCAGTACAATTGTTCACAGACTTGGAAAGGGCTATTCTCAACTTCATATGGCAAAACAAAAAACTCAGGATAGCAAACACCATCCCCAACAATAAAAGAACTCTGACCTCGAGCTGTGCTAAGACAATAGTGATAAAAACCACACGGTATTGATGCAGAGACAGACAGGTCAATCAATGGAAGAGAATGAAAGACCCAGAAAGAAACCCACACACCTATGGACAATTGACCTTTGGCAAAGAAGCCAAAACCATACAGTGGAAAAGTCAACAAATGGTGCTGATCTAACTGGCCACAGCATACATGAAGGTCCTTGCTCAGCCAAAAAGGGTTAGCTCAGGACCCCCTCCCCCAAGAGTAACAAAGGCCATAAATGCCAAGTCTCCAAAAGCAAATGGTATAATGTGTACCTGCCCTAGACATTCAGCAGGGTGCTTAAAGCATCTCTGGGTAACTTGCATCCCAAATAAGATATAAGAGCTATCAAACCTTTCCTCTTTGGGTTTTCTTCTGGATCCACCTAGTGGCACAGAAGACCCAGCTGCTGGCATCTTCAGAGAAGCCCTCAGGTAGCTAAAGGTGGGAATGTGGCCTATGGCTAGTGCCTGCTCACCACAGCTGCCTGGGAAACCAGGGTGGAATTCAGCAATCGGCCGTAGTTTCTGCACCCACAGCATCTGTGCCAGCAGCTGCTGGACCAGCAGTGTCTGCTGCAGAACCTGTGAGTACAACCAGAGGTCCTCACTGGTCAGGGAGAAACGGAAGAACAGGCCGCTGACCTGGGAAACGGGTTCAGTGGTGGCCTCTCACAGATGCACTGTGGATGACCATGATTTACTCATGAGATACATCTGAACCCTGGTAGGCAAGGTTCCAGGATGAATAACAAAAGTGACCCAGTTTTTGACTTTGCAGAACTTACAGGTTAGGGAGAAAGACCAACAAAGATGAAAATAATCACACAATAGATATCAAATCTGACAAATTATATAAAGGCACAGGTCTGGCATCTTCTGTGAAGAACACCTGCCCCTCACGGGCCTGGAACATATAGCCCTTGACAGCACCACTCTGCATGGGTGCACTTACTGGCTTGTTCCTTGTCTTGCTCAGCTGCTTTCTTAACCTCTGAACCATCTCTCCAGTCTCTCAAGGACTGTGTGTGCCTTCTCATCTGGCCAGGCCTCTACTTATGTGGATGTCATGGCACTTCCCACAGCGTTTTTGATATGGTGCCTGTCAGCCTTCATCAAATCAGGATGTCTTCCATCTTACCATGGGCTGAGTGGTCAGGGGGAGCATGCTGAGGCTCAGCGGTCGACTGGCTTCTCCTAGGGGGTGTTCCTGTGGTCTTTTGGCTGCCTGCAGAGCCACAGTATCTTGGGACACTGGAAGGCGGGCAACACTCAGATCCTCCCTCTGTGGCCCTGGCCACCTTTCAGCCCTGTCTTTTGTTTGCAGACCTTCGTGTCGGCTTCAGATTTAGGCAGGAGTAAGAGCTTCTTTTATCTTTCTGTATCCTCTTGGTGAAAGGATGCTTTTGCCACCCCATTCTACAGCTGTGTAAACTTAGGTTCCAGTCTTGCTGAGGATTATGTACCTGTGAAGTCACTGGACTGGGGTTTAAAACCTAGCAGTCAAGATCCAGAGCCTATGGTTTTAGCGCAAGCTCTGCTCTGCCACCTTCCAGGAGAAGAGCCACAGAAACGATGGTGTTTAAATCATCATATATTTCCATTGTATGTGCATAACAAAGAAAAAATGAAAATCAAAACAGAAGAAAAGAACCCAGCCCTCTAGAGCTTTTGCTCTCTCTCCTCTCCTCTCTCTCTCTCTCTCTCTCTCTCTCTCTCTCTCTCTCTCTCTCTGTGTGTGTTTTCATATCAGTGTGAATGTAAGTTGTATCCTGGTTCCCTGCTTAAGGTACAGGGTCTCCACAGCTTTCACATCCACTATTTAAATACTGACATAACACAAGTTCTGGGGAAACATTTTGACAAGAATTTCCTAAGAAGGAGATCAGTAAGATCCATCCGGGCAAGGCAAGGGTGCAGATGAAGGTGCCTATGAGACTCTGGATTCAGGTGATGACAGCCAAGGCCACTCCCCGACACAGCATGTAATGGCGCTGAGCTAGGAGGTGGCCGATGGAAATCTAGAGCAACATCAGGGGACTAAAAATAGCCCAGTAAAGAGGTAGTGTGTTGTGAAAACTTAGTGAGGAGAGGCAGGGGCTTGGTATGAGTCAGTACTGTGCAGCACTGAGCTAGAAGCGTAGTACATGTCAGTACTGTGCAGTGCTGAGTATATATGAGTACTGAGTACATGTCAGTACTGTCCAGTATTAAGTACAGGTCAATACTGTCCAGTACTGAGCTTGAGGCTGAGTGCATGTTAGTACCATATGCTCCCTAAAATATGTGGTGTCAGTTAGGGATATGTTGGGCTGCAAGTCTCAGCAAGCTGAATTTATGGAGGATCAGTCAAAGAGGACTTCTAATTAGCTCATGGCACAGGAATGTGGAGGAGAGTGGTCTAAGGCTAGCCAAAGTTCAACAGTCTTGCCAATGAACGTGCACCAGTGCTAAGGTGTTGGCTGCAGTTCTTGCTTCTAAGTACAGTGACTTCAAGGACAGACTCCATGCTGTGTAAAGTGTTAAGTGTTTCTGATTCTTCCTTATAAAAATCAGTTTAAGGGGCTGTGGGACGGCACAGGCATGAGGATCTGACCTGCATCCTTAATAGCTCAGTTAAAAGAGGGTGGGGGAATGTGGTGGCTACCTTTATGTCAAATTGGCACATAAACGAGCTGTCTGAAGGCGAAGGGAACCTCAGCTGAAAGGATGTCTTCATAAAATCTGGCTGTAAGGCATTTTCTTAATTAGTGATTGATGGGGGAAGGGCCAGTCTATTGTGGGCGGGGCCACGAAAGCAGGCTGAGAGACTGGAGAGGTGGCTCAGAGGTTAAGGAAGGCAGGCTGAGCAAGCCAAGGGAGCAAGCCAGTAAGAGCACCCCATGCACTGTGGTACTGTCAAGGCCTGTATGTTCCAGGCCTGTGAGGTGCTCTGAATGTCTTAGCCAGCGATCACTAGGGCCATCCAAACCAAGTCCTGCTGGTGAGTTCTAAATACAGCATCTTTCATCACTAGCAAAAAACCCAAAAAACAAAAAACAAAACAAAACAACAACAACAAAAAAAGCCCAACCAACAACAAAACTAAAACAAACAAAAGCAAGCAAGCAACAACAGCAGAACGCCTACCTTGGGGATCAATCAAGTCATTATTTGGAAAGCACTTAGGGTGATCTAAGTGTGTGGGCGTACTGTGTCTTCTCAGCTGGTGGAGGATGAAACCATGAGGCAGAAGGTGACCATCTCTGTTTCTCAGAAGGACACACTGGTGAAAGTGGCCAAGAGGTGGTTTCTGCTAAACTTAAAGACCCTCTTAACTTCATACTGCAGGAAGCTGGAAGCAAACTCTTGTAGAATTTGGCCCTGGATTGCTGTGCCATGAAGAAAATTGGCTAGTTTAGATCTCATAAAACCACCACACTTGAGGTGCCTGGTAGGATCAAATCAACTGAAGAGGAACAAACCACTCACCCCACCCCCACCTCTACCCCGATTCTCACCCAGCAGAGGGGTCCCTGGGAGTCTTGTCTAACAATGTGGGATGCTATTCTCTCATGACCTGGAGGTAACATTTCAGTTCCTCATGGGCATCCTCAGGCCAGGCCAGATGCCCACTTGTTCCTGGCATTCTCAGCTGTGTTGGCTCCAGTCAAGACTGTCAGGAGAGCACATAGCCTCTTCTATGCTAGATAGGGGCTGAAAGGGCAAAACCTCATCTAAGACCTGGTGCCTGGTCTTCAGCCGCTCTGAGAAGCTGATCCCTGGGGGGAGGCTCCCTGTAGGGCTTGTGTACTCCATACCTCTCCGAGATGGGGCCTTCCTCAAAGGCATAGCTGGCAATGCCTTGCAATGCAGATGTCTCCACCCAACCCTTTGTTTTACATATGGGGGAATCCAAACATCTCCAGCAGTACCTGGAACAGACTTCCTGAGAACCTCCTGATGCTTCTGATCCTCATCTGCCTGTGGCTGGTTCCCAACAAGACCTTATTCATAAAACGATTGCTAGGATTCTCTTCACCTCTTATCTAGTCTCAGAATGTGGGCACCCTTCATCTTTCTTTTGTAGAAAAATGGTTAATTGAGTGAGGTCCCAGTTAATCGCTGGTTCCCAAACCCAGAGCTAGGCCATTGCTTAAGCACATGACTTCAGGAAACTGGCATCCATCTTTCCAAACTTCCACTTTCTACTCTTTAAAACTGGCACAGTAGTACTGTGCACCCCAAGAGGTTGGTGTAGGGGTGTAGTAAGACCATTGGCAGAGGTGGAGTCCAACAAGCAGCACTTAACAAATGCACTCAGAGTGCCAGTTACCTTCATCACCATCTTCATCACCATCTTGCCTACGGGGTCCATCTCGTTGGCAGGCTGATGAGCATTAGTAATACCACGAACTTGAAAGCACCCTGACAAGTCCCCATTCTGCAGATGCACCATTTGCTGCAGGGCTCAGGTGCATGACAACACGTTATCCACCCTACTCCCGGTTGCAGAACTCTAGAAATTTCCTTGTTGTGTTTGTGGGCTAGTGTGGGAAACAGGCAATGGAAAAACTACTAAAGCTGGCAGCTTCCTCTGATGGGACCTCATCCATCACTGTGTTTGGATATCCCTTCTCTACTTTTCCTCTCTCAGAAGCATCTTTGGTCCCTAGCCTTCTTACAGACATTTCTGGGTGTCCCTGAATGTCTACCAAAACTTCTTCAAAATCTGCTCCCTCCTTTCGTCTTCCTATGCCCTCCACCCACGATTTCTTGGCTCCTGCGTCTGCCACCAGTTCTAGTCCCACAGCCTCAGAATCCACTCACTCTCATCCTGGGATGTTAGCAGGACAGTCTGGACTTCCTGGATAAAGGCTTGCATTGATAAATTGCACACTAGGTCTTTTACAACACGGGTCCCATTAATCCACCTGTCTCAGGTCTAGTCCCTCCAACCCTGCCTGTCCTTCCATGGAGACACAACTTCAGATTTAAGGACATGCTGACCCTGCACAGACACAGGCTTCCCACAGCAGGACTCAGTAAGGCAAGGAACTTTCTGTAACAGGGATCCATAAAGCTCTACTGGTTCTTGTCAAATTGGCCACCTACCACCCCCGACACGCACGCACGCACACACGTACGCATGCACGCATGCATGCAGGAATGCTGCTCCTACCACCTTAGCAGATAATCCCAGCATAAGAAATCTTCAAGGCCAAGGCCACCGTACTGCCGTCCCCACACCGCCCTCACCATCCGGCTTTCATCTCTATCTTCAGGACTCCACCTCACTGCCCTCTTCCACATCCCAGCCTACTCATGGCCATAGTCTGCCTCAGTCCCTGTCCCAGGACCACCCTTTGCTTCCTGTTGCTAACCAAAGACCAGGTGTCTTCCACTGACTCATCTGTTGCTGGCCCAGGGGTGGTACTCCACTGTCCAGACCCCCTGTCTCACTGGCCATAAGTAGAGTCACCTTTCTGGTCACTTCTGTTTCCTTTAAAAGGCTCCTAAGATTTGATGCCACAGCCTGGACTCCTGGTGTACTTTGTCACCATGAGAGTGATTATGCTGGTAGAATGTCTGTGATGTGCCAGCAGCCCCTGAACACTTTTTACATCTCAGTTCATTTAGAATTCTCAAACTCCACAATGTAGGCATGACTATCACCCCTTTTCACAAGTTAGGAGAAGGAGGCACACACAGGCAAGGTTCTTGGCTGAGGACTTCCCAGACAGAGCTGAAAATCAAGCTATGTCCAAGAGACACCTGCCCCCCCCCGACCCCCGCCCCATCCCATGTTCCTTGCCCACAACATCCATAACTGCCAAGATAGAGGAAGAATCCCAGGGTGGAGGGGCTGACAAGCAGGCAAATCAAATGTGGCCACACACAAAAAAGAAGGAAACCCTTTCATTTGCAGTGACAGGAGCAAACCTGGAGGACATGGTATTGACTGAACCAAGCCAGACAAGGAAAGACAAACGCAGAGTGATCTCACTTAAATGTGGAACCTGAGGTGGTGGAACACGGGAGCAAGGAGGAGAATGGGCAAGGAGGACAATGGGCAAGGAGGAGAATGGGCAAGGAGAATGGGCAAGGAGGAGAATGGGCAAGGAGGAGAACGGGCAAGGAGGAGAATGGGCAAGGAGAATGGGCAAGGAGGACAATGGGCAAGGAGGAGAATGGCCATATGGAGAAGCAGGGGAAGAAAGGAGTGAGATGCTGCTCAAAGGATACAAAGTTTCAGCCACAAGCAACACTTCCAGGGACTGTGCTACCACAGGTGATTAAAGTTAATCACAAGGTGTTATGTTCTTGAAAGGCACCCAGACTGCATTCTCATCTCACACAAGCATGTGAGGTAATGCATATACTAACTCAAAGTTGGCCCTACCTACAATATACACATTTTCAAAATACCACATCATGCTAATGAAGGTATGCAGCTTTGTCCATTAAAATGGTTAGTCTTTTTAAAAGATTTAAACTAGTGGCATTGGCACAGGAGGCCAGCCACTTAGCCACCATCCTGTTAGGGATGGCAGAGTCCTCCACCCATCTACATGCTTAGAAGTTTTGGTACCTGTCTCACTGTCTCTGCTTCCTCAGGCCACTCATATCCTAATGCTTAAAGGTTCAATTCCACGAATACCCTTCTTCCAGTGCCCCTCCCCTTCTCACTCTGCTTCTCACCCCCTCCGTCCCACTCCCTCCATCAGATGCTTGCACCTTGTTATCTAAGATAGCTGCATGTTCTAGACTGAATGCCTGGACCTTTCTCAACTTCATAGTTCAAATGGCCCCAGTGTGGGGCCATTCGGAGTTAGGCCCACTGGGAGGTAGGTAGGGTTCGATAAGGTCACAAGAGTAGAGCCTGCAGGATGAGATTAATGCCATTGTTTAGAGAACGCCTTCAACACTCTGTCTCTCCAGTCTCTCTCTTCATATGTACAAGTCCAGAGAGGAGGCCTCAGTGAAACCTACCTGGCTGATTCCATGACCTTAGACTTGAAGGTCTCTGCCTTGTTGGCAGCCTGTGCTGACCACTCTAGGCTCCCCATAATCCCAGTTGCAAACTCCACCTCCTTCCCAGTGTGGACCCATTATTAGCTCAGTTCAAACGGTATGCAAAGCCGACCGACACATCTGACCACTGACGAAGTCACCAGAGGACTTCTGTTCTCCACAGCCCACCAGTCCCTTTCAAATGCCCTTGCCCCCACACACTCGTATTTACCTCCTCACCTAGCAAAACCCAGTCCTAATGAAGTCCGTCTTTGCCCAGCTGTACCTGCTCCTAGAAGCTGAACTCGGCCATTCATGCAGGGCGGGCCACCACAACCCCAAAGCAGATTCGTAGGCTTTATCCAGCAAGCAGACGCCGTTCTCCCAGTCTGGCTCTCTCCCTCTCAGCTGTAGATCCTTGCCTTCTGTCTTCTACCTTCCCACCCTCACCCATCTTCACTGTCCACATGCTATGTCTACTCACCTGTCGCAGCTGTCATAGCTCCCCCACCATTCTCCTAAACTCACTGCCTCCAGACACCCAGCCCCTCCTCTTTCCTGAGGCTGATCCCCTTCAGGGCCACCGTTAGCTGCCCAGTTACTCAAGCCAACCCGTTGGCTGCCTCCGTAACCTTGACCTGCAGCTCCCTCCCTTCTTAAATACAGTGTGATGTCAAACATAATCAAGCCCTTCAAAAAGCAAACGTTTAATTATGCAGACACGGGTGGCCAACGTGCGCTCTCAGAGAAGCCCTGAGGTGGTAGTTTCAAGTATTGCCTAAGGCCTTCGAGCGTCAAGATTTGTTCAGAGCCAGGATTTCACTGGTGGGTGTTTCCAGAGCCAGAAGAGCCATTTGGCTGGGCTTATTCCTGAAAAGAAGCTAAAGATTTTCAGGCAGATGAGTGTCAGGCAAGGTCCAATCCAGTAGCTAAGAACTTAATAATCATGCTCCTGGCTGTGCAGACCCTCCTGTGCGTACAAAAGAGCTGACAAGGCTCTTCTCCCTCACACCGCTAGGGAGAGAGTTTCTCCTCAGACCCCTGATGATTCCTTTGGAAGCCGCTCACTCCCACTCCTGAACTAGTTAACAGGAAGAATTAGGCTAATTGCCCGCAGTAGGTCTGTTTCTGGACCTAGGGAGTGGATGCTCCCTCTTCAGTACGGGGGAAGGTGAGGCACCTGGGAGATATGACCACCACCTGTCTCCCCACATGATAAATTCTAGGAGCCTGAACTTAAGCTAAACCTTCTGAGGTGTAAGTGAACCTACTCCAGGCTTTGGACAGCCTCTTTGAGAAGTCAGAGGTGAGAAGGCCAAGCACGTAGCTAAGTACAGAAAAGCTAGTGCCATGAGAGCTTTGATGAAGAGGGGCATCTTAGCATCATTGCCTGTCACCCTGCCAGTTCTGTAGCTCTTGGAGTTTAGCCCTCCACCCTGACTATCCTTCACCTGGAACCCTCCATGAACCCCAGAGCAATGCGGCCCATGGTCAGTTCCCCACCTCCAATGGAGACACACTGATTCAGAACAATCTTTCTACTTAAGATCCCATTAGACTCTAAACTTCATCTGTATGTCAGCACTGAGCTTGGCACGGAGGTGCCTCCCATCTCCACCCATGCCCGTCGGAGGAAAGGAACGAATAGAGCCTTTCTGGCTTTCGAAAGATCCAAAAGGCTCCAAATCAAAAGACAGAGTTAGGCCGGGCGGTGGTGGCGCATGCCTTTAATCCCAGCACTTGGGAGGCAGAGGCAGGCGGATTTCTGAGTTCGAGGCCAGCCTGGTCTACAGAGTGAGTTCCAGGACAGCCCGGGCGATACAGAGAAACCCTGTCTCGAAAACACCCAAAAAAAAAAAAAAAAAAAAAGTGGAGTTAAGCTCCCCAACTCCTCACAGGTGTTCTTTCCCACTCTAGTACAACACAGGTCCCGCTAGTAGCAGGCCATGTAGAGGTAACTTGTCTAACCTTGTGTATGAGCCATGGCTGATGGTTTAAACTCCTGGGCTATTTTTGAGTATTAAAACAGAGCAGTTCCGTGAGACAGTGCTGTTATTTGGAGAAGCTAAATGTCAAGCTAAGCTCCCACCATTAAGGACGACAGAGGTTCCCATTCTTCCAAGGCAGCCCAGGCCTGAGATGACTTCCCACACTTAGGACACACAGTCTCCTCCCTATCCTGCTAGGACAATTTAGCTGTCTCCTCCAAGAAGCCTATCGCGATGCCCTGGATGGAAGGAGACTTGATCTTCTCAGGGTTCCAGCCCTGGGAAAGAGGCAGCAGGCAACTAGCTGTGCTTAGCCAGAAAGTGCGGAGCTCATCTGTGTGGGAGATCCCCAATTCTAACTCACTGGGTCTATTTGTAAATCACCTAATCTCCCTTAGTTTCAAAATATGGATAGTGTTGGAGACTGGATGTGAAAGTCTTCAAGTTGGGAATTTAATCCCCATACATTAGTATTGGGAGGTGAGGCCCTTTGGGAACTGTGTAGGTCTTTTTTTTTTTTTTTTTTTTTTT
>NW_022196911.1:26961337-26964576 GCF_008632895.1 Mastomys coucha
TTTCCGAGACAAGGTTTCTCTGTGTAGCCTTGGCTGTCCTGGAACTCACTCTGTAGACCAGGCTGGCCCCAGAAATCCACCTGCCTCTGCCTCCCAAGTGCTGGGATTAAAGGCATGCACCACCACCACCCGGCTAGTGGAACTGTGTAGGTCCTATGGACTCCACTGTGTGAGTGGGCACAGGCTGCGTGGACTATGTGTGGTTCTTTTCTGCCCCTGCCATCCCTCTGCCACTGAGGATACAGCAACATCAGCAAGGTGGCCTCTTGGAAAGAGAAACTAGTCCAGCTGCAGGCCGATTGCTTGTACCTGCACTTGCTGCTTTTGTAGGGGACCCAGGTTCAGTTCCAAGCACGGACACTGGGAAGCTTGCAAACTCTAACTCTAGGGGATCAGACCCCACGGACTTCTCCAGGCACTTGCACTCATGGAAACACAGACACACAATTTAAAAAACAAGCCCCCCCCAAAAAAAAACCCAAACACACACAAAAAAAAACCCAAAACCAAAAATGTTACCCTTTTAATTTAATTATAAATTTAATTACATATAATAAGTATATATGTAATTAAATATAGCCTTGATCTTGATAAATATTTAAAATGCTCTCCTCCCTAAGGAACTTAGACTGCGGCAATGTCTGCCCTTTCCCTAGGCTCCCAACCTCCTAGTTTTAAAGCCTTATCCATTACTCCTTTTTTTCCACACACAGGAGATAGATCATGTTGAGAAGTCCAGGAAGGACACTTTCCCTAAGGCTGTGAAACTGGAGCCAAAATACTACAAAGAATGAGTTTCATAACATATCATTACTGTGAGCCCACCTTTATTTTGTGGTTGTTTTTCTGTTTAAATGACAGATGGAATCAGGACCCAGCAGCTTGGACCCTTTTCTATACCTGATCATAGTGGTGGCTGCTAGAGAGGTCAAAAGAAACTGCTTTCCAGGTCAGGGCAGAAACCAGATGGACGTCACTGTGAGAGAATAGTGACCTGAGTCTCTCAGAGCTGTGAGCAATATGGCCACCTCTCCTGAGGATCTATCAGTGGCCATGCCAACCACTCCTCTGCCGCCCTCCCCCCCCCCCATCTTCACAGGAGCTGTCAATCAAGAAGCCATTTCTCAGGCCATTCCTAGAACCATCATCCCCATCACTTATCATCCCCATCCCCACCCTCTCAGAGAGACTACTCCAGCCACTAACAGCCTTGAGGAGAGCACATTGCATCCAAGGAAGCAACTATGGCTCTCACCATGCTATTCCAACCAACTAGCTGTTTCTGGGACATTCTACTCTAGTTATGACAATTTTGGTGAGCCATGGCTCCGGTGGTGGCTGTTTAGAACTTCCTCACCCACAATCCTTAACCAAGACAGGAGGGCCTCCCTCACTGGTGACAGCTGGCTCTGGCATGCCTGCCTGACTGTGGAAACAGTTCCTCAGCTCATTCTCCTCTTGTGGGCAAGGAAACAGACCCCTGGTCACCGTACTACAAACCAGGCCTAGATGAAGCCTCTTGTCTGAGTGTTCCATTGACTACTGTGGTCTCCAGCAGGCAAGCTGAGCTGACACCACTAGGATATCAGCTCACTCTCTGAACACCGAGATGAGGGAGGAGCTCACAAGGTCTGGCCACTGAAGAGGTCCAAAGAGTCTCAGTGTACCTGGTGTTGCTGAGGAAGCACCAGAAGTGTCCTGGAGCTGAAGGCCCTGTCACTCTAAGTCTGCAGCTGTGACACTGTCTACTGAGTCTTGGGCTTCCAAAGGCAGAGCTAAAAGCCTCTGGCCTTGAAAATCTAGAGTTGCAAGCCTCTGGCTCACCAGGCCAGAGGCTAAGCTTCTGGCTTTCGAGCCAAAGAGCTCTGAGCTCTGGCCCTCAAAGCTCAGAGCTACTGATGCTCAGTAATGGTGCCTATGCTTGACTTTTGTCTAAATAGAAGAAGGTAGCCCTCGTGCAATGGCGGCAATGTGGCCGCAGATGAGAAGAGATTAAAAGTGTTCACTCAGCTGAATGAACAAGAACCCCAGGACACCTGACCCCAGTGTCTCTGTGACACACAGTGGACACTCAGCCTTGCCTGCACTCTGGCCTTGGACAGAACAGTCGGAGGCTCAGGCCTGTGATCATTGCTTATGGGAAAGCTTGGATCTGTGTCATGGCCGAGGTTCCTCTATGAGGATAAAGAGCGTGCGGACTCACTCGTCTGCCATGGTTCTGATGTGGTTTCATTGTTTTTGAAGGTTTGCAGACAGAATCTAGTTCTCATTGTCAAGCATCCGAAGGGTGGAAACTTTATCCAGCCGTAGTGTTTGAGGGAGCCTTGGGGAGGTGACTAAGATTAGAGAAGGCTGTGGGCCAAAATAAACCTTTTCTCTTTATAAGTTTTCCAACTTTAGAGATGCCATTGTGGGAACAGAAAACAGACATTATACTCCCTAGGCCTGGCCAGGCCATATCCTGCTCGTAAAGGATACATGCTGGCTCTGAACTGGTGTTTGTCTACATAGTCTGAGCCCTGGAGGGCAGAGGGGATAGCTTGTTTAGAGTCACCTTGGTGTGCTTTTCCCAGGAGCCTGGTACTTAGCTATGGACACAAAGCAGGCACTCCACAAATACAGCAGGGTCAGTGGGGAAGAGCAGGCTAAGCAACTCTGGGGGAGTCAGGACCAGAAGGTGGCTCTGTTGACTGGAAGTACAAAGTCAAGAGAAAGAGAGCAATCTGTCATTGTTCACTCACGAACGGACAAGAAGCCTCTGAGTGTGCCACTGCCCAGTCCAGCAAGGCACGGGCGGCCAGGTTCCCACAACAGAAACAAAGCAAGAGGAGCCCTCAATAATGTTAAATGTGGCCTGGCAGTGGTGGTGCATGCCTTTAATCCTAGCACTTGGGAGGCAGAGGCAGGCAGATTTCTGAGTTTGAGGGCAGCCTGGTCTACAGAGTGAGTTCCAGGACAGCCAGGGCTACACAGAGAAACCCTG
The DNA here is from genome assembly GCF_008632895.1 of Mastomys coucha. Lineage (NCBI taxonomy): Eukaryota > Metazoa > Chordata > Mammalia > Rodentia > Muridae > Mastomys > Mastomys coucha. The sequence continues at coordinate 26,964,321 of NW_022196911.1, forward strand.
TCTAGAGAAAAAAAAAAAGAACAAGAAAAAGACAAAAGAAAACCAAAATAATAATAATAATAATGTGAAACAAGAAAAACTGCAGGCCTTGCATCCCGCTGTCAGTCAGAAGAGAGCAGGAGAGAAAACAGCGAACAGGAGCAAAAAAGAGGACAGAGGGAAAAGAGGTACTAGAAGCAGGAAGATGAGCTGAGGAAGGGCAAGAGTTTCAGTAACCCAGGGGGTAGGGGGAGAGAGAGAGAGGGAGAGAGAGAGA
>NW_022196911.1:26964878-26981224 GCF_008632895.1 Mastomys coucha
GGGAGAGAGAGAGAGAGAGAGAGAGGGAGAGGGAGAGGGAGAGAATGTTCAAGAGTGCCAAGGGAGCAATGGAGCAAGGTCTCTTTGAGAAGCCAGGCAGATGAGGATCTGACAGTCAAGGAGAACACTCCGAAGCTTTGGATAGGCTTGTCTGGTAAGGGCACTGATGCTTGAAGGAGGTAACAGGAGGCATGCTGGTGTGTGTGTGTGTGTGTGTGTGTGTGTGCTCTCGCGCGCGTGCGTGTGTGTGGCCACAGTCCACTGGGAGACAGGAGCGACTGCACTTCGGGGAAGAGCATGAAGAAATGGCAGCCACTGAAGAAACTCAAGGCCAGTTACCAGACTGGGCTATCCAGGATGAATCTGAGCTGGAAAAGGAAAAAGAACTGGCCACACACAGAGGTGTTCCCTGAATTGGGGAATTGCTCCTGCTGAGCCCTGAGTTCAGATGGTGCCCTAATCTTATTCAGCAGAAAGCAGAGTGGACCAGGGACTGGGTCTGCTTCAGCTCTATGTCCCTGAATGCCCCCTGCAGAGATGGGTTGTACTGGATGCTAACATGCATTCTCTGTCTCCAGGCAATACTCACTCTTCTCAAGCTTCCCCTGGGTGTCTTAGGGCAGCACCCAGTGTAAGCTGAGCCTGAAAGGTCTGTGATGGGGACCCTCAGTGAATCCTAACCACAGGACCTCAGCTGTGAGTTAGCAGACAGAGAAGATTCTAGGACCGCGACTCGATGGGATGCAGAGACAGTGAGAGGCACGGAGCACCAGCTCATGAAACAGCCTCTGCTGGGTTCCCCGGAGCCCTCCCCTTCCTGATGGACAAGTCATTGAACTTGAGATTTTGCACAGTTCTCTGGTGGTCTCCTCTCAGAAGCTCAGCAGCTTCTGTGGCATCTGCCTTTCGCAGATAGAGATGGACCTTCTTCTTGTAGGAGACAGTCAGGGCTTTGCCCTCCACAGGCCTAGTGACTCTGGCCAGCCACTCATTCCTTGACATTTACAGATTCAGACTCAGGAGGTCAGAATGCACCAGGCAAGCTCCAGTTGTCAGGCATACAAACCCCTGTCTCAAACCAAAATTTCCTTACAGAAAAAAGTGCAATTACAACTTGGTTAAAATAGGAAAGCTGTGGGTTGGGGGGTATGGTTCCACAGGTAAAGGTCCCCTCCCAAGGAAACTCCTAAAGCTGTCTTGACTTCTACTCATGCACTATAGTGTGAGCACACACACACACACACACACACACACACACACACACACACACACACCACATGCACACATGCACAAACGCATATGATAAATAAGTATTTTTTAAAGGAAAAGCTTGGGAGTCAAAAACAATTCCAGAAGGAAAAAGGGGTGTGGGTGGATGGAGAGATGGCTCAGTGGTTAAGAGGACTTGCTGCTTCTCTAGAAAACCTGGTTCAATTCCCAGCACCCACATGGCAGCTCACAACCATCTGTAACTCCAATTCCAGGAGATTTGATGCTATCTTCTGGCTTCCACAGTTACTAAGCACATACATGGTGTGCAGATATGCATGCAGGCTAAACATCCATACGCAAAAAAAAGTCTTAAGAAAAAAACAAACAAACCCAAAATGTCTCAAATAGAAATGAAAATGTGTCTGTGGACTACACAGGAGGTTTCAGAGGGGACAGGATGGGGCTGCAGAGGGGTCCAGTGCCACAGTTGAGTCTCTCCAGCACACAGACGGCCATCATGAAGACACTATGGAAAGTCGAGTGCACATGTGTGTGTGTGTGTGTGTCTGCCTGCCTACCTGTCTATCTGTGTGTACATGTCTATCTCTCTGTGTGTCTGTGTGTCTGTGTATATATGTCTCTGTGCATGTGTGTGTCTATATCTGTGTATGTATGTCAGTATGTCTGTGTGTGTATATGTCTGTCTGTCTGTCTGTCTGTTTCTCTCTCTCTCTCTCTCTCTCTCTGTGTGTGTGTGTGTGTGTGTGTGTGTGTTTAGTCCCCATAATGAAGCATGGTCATTAAGTTTGGTACTGAGAACACATAATAATCATGGTCCCCTCAGAAACTCCTTCAAGAAGGGATCCAAAGAAACCTTTGAAGAAGTGACAACATCCTAAGTTTATATTCCAAAAGTGGCTCCCATGGGTGCAAATATAGGGACAGATTCATGCAGTTGGACACCTACCATTGATACTTTATTGAAGCATTCATCCCTAAGTATACACAGCAAAAAACCGAAACAGGGACATAAGCCCACCTCTGGACATCCATCTACGACACACTTCCCAGCAGCCAAGGATGAAAGCACTCAATGACACGCTTTTCAATAGACAAATGGGCACAAATGTGGCACACTACACCACGGAATATTACTCAGCCATAACAGAAGTGCCGCAGTACAGATGGCTCTTGAAGATATAATCCAGACACAAATAGGCAATTGCTACATGGTTTTGTCTACAAGGGAACACCTAGACTACAGGTAAGTTCAGAGACAGAAAGTCCAATAGTAGATGTGAGGCAGGGACAATGGGGGAGGGGAGTTCTTACTGAATAAAGAGCTCTTATTGGGCATGTAATGGTTTATAGTGCTATGTAAAGTTTAGGGCATAGAAGGTAGCAATGCCTATACAACACAGAATGTATGAAATATCGTTGAGTTGTGTGCTTACAAATAGATAAAGTTACCAATAGTAGATTTTTCTGTACAGTTTCTTCTATATGATATGTTATTTTAAAAAGAACTCTTAATGCATGCATGTCATACCTCAACTCAACTTAAGAAATGGGGATTGCTCTCAGTCCTGCAGTCATTCTGAAGCTTTGGAGATACTGTCCCAGGTGGGGGGCTCCCACCCATCCCAGGTTCCTTATTGGGCTGCATAGAAGACCCTAGGTTCACACCAGCTCTGTGAATTCAGGGCCAGGAATAGATGCTATAAAGTAATGCATATCATGCTGCCCAAAAGCCCAGTGCTACTGAGGACGGTCCCAACTGCTCACAGGGATGTGGCTCCCAACTTCTTTGTGGCAGGTTGGTGCCGCAGTTTGAGCAGCATCCTGGCAATATGGGACCAGAGTCGTCTTAGTGTGTAACTGGGCCAAGGGTGCCTCCAGAGCCACTCTAACCTCCAGTCTAGAAAAGGCTCAGAAGGTGTGGGTGTGACCAGAAAGGACAAGGCCTCCTAAATCAAATAAGCAGTCTAATCCCACCTGGCATCCAACAGCAGGGACACAGATGGTCCACTCCACCCTTCCTGTCCTTGAACAGAAAAAACAGATGCCCTTGATGCCAGCTTCTCCCTCTGTGCACACAGCCTGGTCCAGCCCACCAGGTAGGTGGGAAACTTGTTTTTCTTTTTTCTTCTTTTCCTTCTTTCTTCTTTCTTTCTTTCTTTCTTTCTTTCTTTCTTTCTTTCTTTCTTTCTTTCTTTCCTTCTCTTTTATGAGATTCCAATTTACATGAGAGGGTGTGACCTGGGAAAACTTGTTTGCACAGAGAGGTCAAAGCATCATTTCAGAGCTCCCACCAAATCTTTCCACTCTCCCAGAAGCAAAAAGGCAGAGATGGGGGAGCTTGGGTTTGAACTTTGGGATTGCCTAGGGACACACTTTGTTCACATGACCGCTGAGTTCAGAGCTGGTAGAATGAAGATTAAGGGATGTATATTGTGGAAGAAGCACACATCCCATGGTGGTTGGTGGCAGTTACTCTCATCTACAGCACCATCGTCATCAGTGTCACATGAAGCCACAGCACCGCCGTGGTTGTACCAGGGCAGAGTCCCCCACAGCAGTGGCTTTTTCCATTCCGTCACCTCAGACAAGCTATTGCTTTGTCTAAAAATTTACAGCACTTCATGGAAAATATTTGAGATTCTACAGCTTTTCCACACTTCCAAATTAGAAGCCCAGCTTGACGGCCAAGAGTCTCAGGCACAGGATCAAACTTCAGAGTGAAGATGTTGAAGTCAGGGACGTGCATCTCTTCACTCTGTCCCTGAACTTACAGACCTAGTATTCTTAGGAACTTCACGGTTGAGGACTGCAGCAAGGTCAGCCAGCCAGCCGTGGGGGACATGGTGACGTCACTGAGTTCTACTCAGAAAGTGAGCAGCTGGTAGGAGACTCAGGAGTCTCAATCGGCACAGTGTTCACTATGTGGGACTCTATTGAAACACTTGTGTCTCCTAGCGCCTTTTAACTCTCTGTCCCTCTGAAATGAGTGCCTTGGCTGCCTGAGCACAGACCATTACAGATAAGGAGGCGTTCTAACATCCCACTGATCAGATCTAGCCATGCTGAGACACCCAGTTCATCACCTGAACCCATGAACAGCAGGGATCTTTGCGACTGAAATAAATGCCTTTGCCTCCATCTCTGCTCGGTAGGGTCCCTTCATCCTCCACACCCAGCAGGAGTGATAGACTCTACTCTGACTTTTTCCAAACACGGTTATCCATTCTGCCCTTGGACTCACTCACGTGGAAGCTCAGCACGACACAGGTACTACAGGGAACTGTGAGCGGAGGGCTCATGAGTGAGCAGCAGCTGAGCTCAAGAAGGGACAGGATCTTGCTTCATTAGCCTTCTTGTCTCCATCACAGTATCCCAGGTGTGTAAGGACCAGCCCAAAGGTATGACAGGACTTATATGTCAGCAAGAGTCAGAGTTCTGCAGTTTGGTTCACAGGTGGGCAGGACAAATGTGAGTTGGGACAAAAATTCCTGGCTAGAATCTGCCCACTCTACAGAAAGGCAATATCAAAGAGTCAGGCTCTGGCATGGGTCCACAGTCCAGTTACAAAGCTTCAAGTGGGAGTCTGGATTGTTCAGCCTGCAAACTGGCTGTTGGGAAACTATTCATGGGGAAAACATCTTATGGCTGTAGGGACAGTCCTGGAGATTTCAGTTCAACATGGTTGCAGCCACAGTCTAAATATAAACAGGGCTGTCGGAAAAGGAGAAGGCAAGCTGCCTGCCAACACTCATTTTCTGCCTCTTGCTGCTGACATAGTGTGACTAATGGCCCCGCCTTCCTGTTGCCATGGTTTCATGGCCTCCACAGACTGTATCCCCCCAAAAAGTGAGCCAAGAGAAACCCTTTCCTTCTTAAGTTTCTCTGGTCAGATATTCAGTCACAGCAATGAGAAAATTAGCTTAACTATTAATCTAAAAGCACAGTTAGCTAATCCCCAGTGTTGGTACATACACTATAGACTACCATGTCTCTAAATGATTGTGTGCACCTGTGACCAGGTCTAGAAGTTTCTGTGGTAGGCATAAGCCTTTCTACTTGTTGTGGGTCCCCCACCCAGCAAAGGAGAAGCTTGGGCCTGGGTTCAGGACCCCAGTGCAGCCCTGATCCTTCCCCAGAGCGAGCCTCTAAGAACAAGACCCATGCCGTGGGTTGACGTACTTCAGTTAACAAGAACAGTTAGCCAGAAAGAGAACCAGAGAAGCCAAAACCAAGGTGAGCACACGTAGAGACTTTCCAAGAACTGTGTGACCTTTGACACATTAGGCCTTTGCTTTAGATTTGGCAGGTGGTACTGTCTACATGCTGAGTTAAAAAGCCTGAATGGCACTTCCGTCATGGAGTCAGTTGTGCTAAGGTCTGGGGCTACTGTTACACTACTATCATTTCCCATCCTGCACACTTATGCAGGGGGAACATCTTCCCATAATTCTTTGGGAGACATTCTTAACTGATTTCACCCAAAGAGTGATTTTTCCATGTATAGAGGTATAGAGATATTTGGGGTCATTTTCCATTCTTTTTTTACATTTTTAGACTTGTTAAACTTTTTTATTTTCAAAATTTATTTTTGTAGAATCAGAAAAAAGAATAAGCATGTTCTCATTTTTTTTTTTTTTCCGAGACAGGGTTTCTCTGAGTAGTCTTGGCTGTCCTGGAACTCACTCTGTAGACCAGGCTGGCCTCGAACTCAGAAATCCACCTGCCTCTGCCTCCCAAGTGCCTGGATTAAAGGCGTGCGCCACCACCGCCTGGCTAATCTTGAGTGTTTCTATAACTACAGAAAAAGTTTTATAAGCTTACAGGCAACAAGGCCCCAGACTGCCTTTTAAGTGATCTGAGGGGGAAATAGGAAAAAAGGTGGAGGTAGGTAGGTGAAAAAACAAGGATGCCTGGAAATGCCACCGTGAGTCACACTATTAACCATTTACCTTTAAAAAGCCTGTAATACATGCACTTCCATATATTAATATACATACATAGTTTTAACAAACTCTTCTTATCTGGGCTGATAATGCTCCCTCCAGAGGCCAAAGACCACCTACCAAAAACTCTGATACCAGATATGAGAAGCCTTCTTTTGAGTGGTTGGCCAGGGTTGTTTGAGAGACTCCCAAAATGTACAGCCTATTGCTATTGGCCTTGGTTGCTGCCAGAGGTGTCCTTATCGCTGAGGATGCCATACCATTCAGGAAAAAGGCCTGAGCTGGAACGGACCTGAATGTCCCCTCCTTGGTCATTAGCTTTTGTGGTACCAGAAGACACATTCAAGCTTCCAAAGGCTGGCGGCCACCAACAGTCCCACCCAGCTATCATGCCTCTGAATTATTTCAACAACCGGCAGGTCACGACAACCCTACAGGCACAGTAGTGGCACACATACTTTGTTAGTAACAACTATTCTTTAATGAAACCTAAGGCCCGCTCAGCAAGAGGGACGCCATGGCAGGTACTGGGAACCTAGCTAACTACTCAGTGCTAGTGAAATCATGGTTACTGAAGAAGATTCTACAATGACTAATTTACTAAGCCAGCACAATCTTTACCAACAATCTATAAACATTTGTCCTTATAGCCACGGTAAGGGTAGTCCTTACCGTGAATAGCTATGGCCTTCATAGACTCATTCGTTTGAGTGTGTGGCCATAGGGAGTGGCACTGTTAGGAGGTGTCGCCTTGTTGGAGTAGGTGTGGCCTTGTTAGAGAAAGTGTGTCACTGAGAGGGACGGGTTTTGAGGCCTCATATATGCTCAGGTCTGGCCAGTGTAGCACAGTCCCCTTCTGTAGGGGACTGCGTAGAACCCTCAGTTCATTCTCCAGCACCATGTCTGCCTGGACTCTGCCATGATGATAATGGACTAAGTCGCTGAAACTGTAAGCCAGCCCGATGAAATGTTGTCCTTTATAAGAGCTGTTATTGTCCTGTGTCTCTTCACAGCAATGGGAACCCTAAGACACCCTTCATTGAGGGACTTCTCTTTGCAACACATGAAGACCACAACATAAAACCACAACCAATCAAAATGCAGAGTTGTAGAGCCCAATCCTTATGGTTACATCTACAAAATACTCCAGTACCTAAAACCCAGAGAACACTGCAGAAGAAGGGGCAGAAAGATTGCAAAAGCCAGAGGATCAGGGTATTCGCTCTGGGCTTCTCCTAGAAGTATCAGAAGCAACTCCTACCAAGATGGCTGCCCAAACAGTCATGTGAGCTGAACAAGGATGAACCAGTGAGCATGCTGGCCTGGGTGGGGCAAACTCCACAAGGCTTCAACCCTACATAAGAACTCCAAGCAACTGAAGAAAGCTGGAAGCTGAGGCCTTCACCAGGGAAGGGCACACTAACTGCTTCTCAGGTCAGCCCTGAAAATGTACAACTAACATTACACACACTGAACAGAATATATTTGGGAATGTTATATTAAATTTAGCAGATTATATTTAGCAGATTTTATTCTCCATACAAAATTAATTACTGAAAAATAAGCCATGAATTTGAAGGAGAACAGGAAAGGGTATACAGAAGAGTTTGGAGAGAGGAAAGAAGAGAGAGAAAGGCTGTAATTAAATTATAATTTCAATTTTTTTAAAAAAAGTCTGAACAAAGGATATCAGGGTGCTTTGAATGTGGAAGGCTCCTACCCAGGAATTCTAACTTTTCCACTGGGCAAAGTGGACCTCGTGCTGGGAAAGACTGCAAAAGGAATCAAAGGCTTTTAAACTGAATTTTTAAAAAAGGCAACAAATATAAGCAAATGATTGTGTAAATTATTTAATTATTACTTATTGAGAGTTTGTGAATACTGTTCATAAGAAGTATTGCTTACTAAAAATTTTGAGACATGTTTTGGGAATTGCAAATAAGAACCAAACAGGTCAGAGAGACCCACACAGTGTCTTAGTCTTGATCCAGGGATTTCGTAAGAGAAACATGAAATCTAAATGTTTTTCTGTAAATTACCATAACCTTAAAAAACTGACACCTGGCCAGGCAATGGTGGCACATACCTTTAATCCCAGCACCTGGGAGGCAGAGACAGGCAGATTTCTGAGTTTGAAGCCAGCCTGGTCTACAGAGTGAGTTCCAGGACAGCCAGGGCTACACAGAGAAACCCTGTCTCAAAAAACAAAAAACAAAAACAAAAACAAAAACAAAAACAAAAAACCTGACACCTGATGTAAAAGTTTCATATACTTTGTCATCTATCTGAAACACAGCCCACAAGCTATATTTACCAATCTGTGGTATGTGTGCCCTAATGTGTATCTGTATGCACAGTATATATGTGTGTGTACAGTATGTATGTATATGTATGTATGTATGTATGTATGTATGTATGTGTATAAGTATGTGTATTGGACCCTATTTGGCCCTGATCTGGGCCTTGAAGACAAATCTGAGCCTGGCTAGGGTTTTGTAAACTGTCTCAATCCCTTCTGTACTGGAGTGACTCAGCACAACCTGCTTAAGCCTGCCTTTGCCTAGCTACTGCTGAGGTAGAATAACTTTGTTGGCTCTGTCAGTCACCCCATACCCTTTGTCACCTTTCCCTTCCCCGTACATCATCTCACCTCAGGAAAACAAAACAAAAAACAAAAACCCACCTCCTCTCTCAGCCCTTTATGAACAAAAAGATTGATACAATTAAATGAGTTCTTGCTTTGACAGACTCCAGGCTTCTCCAGGCAGGCAGGAGCGAGTCACTCACCATCCCGCTCAGCCCTGGAGAGACTAGGCTGGACCGGGTTCTCTCCTCTTGCTGGACCTGCAGGCAGAGAGCTGGCATATGGGTGTGCATGTGGAAGTGTGTATTTATATGTATGCATGTGCACACATATGTGTGTGTATGTATATGTGTATGTATGTATGTGTGTATGTATGTGTGTATGTATGTATGTGTGTATGTGTGTATGTGTGTATGTGTGTATGTATGTATGTGTGTATGTGTGTGTGTATGTGTGTGTGTCCTAATTCAATAGAGAATTCAGAATTAACTGGTTTATTGACACAGCTTTAGGAAGAACACTCCCAGGATGGATGTGGTTCCTAAATTAAAAAGAAGGACTGAAATCAGGGAGACTGTTCTATGGGTACTCAGTGCTCAGGATTGCTCGGCATGCAAGCTTAACAATCTGAGTTTGGATCCCTGGAAGCCAAGCAAGGCTGGACACAGCCACAGCATATGGAATGCCAGTGCCCTGTGGTTAACAGGGAGGTGGAGACAGAATCTTGAAGACAAGTCAGCTTGCAATATGAGGTCTAGAAGCAAAGAGAGACCCTGCCTCAAAAACAGCATTAGTGATGATGCCAGAGGCTTCCCTCTGACCTCCACACACTCACATGCTTGTAAGAATAAATATTCTTTTTAACTGTTAAGACACTTGAATCCCATTAACAATACCCTCCCCAAACCTAGAAATAAGTCTGACCAAGGAAACGAAAGATGTTTACAATGAAATCAGTAAAACACAAGAAGACACTGGAAAGATGGAGAGATCTCCCATACCCACGGACTAGCACAATTAGCATTATTAAACATGGTCATTTTAGCAAAAGCAATCTACAGATTCATTGCGTTTCCCATCAAAACAGCAACAGCACTTTTTCAAGGCACTCAAAAAAAATTTCTAAAATTAGTCTGAAAACACATAAGATCCCTTTTAGCCAAATCAAAAGAGCAACACTTGAGGCATCACTGCATCACAGAAACATGGCGATAAGAAAGTGTGGTGTTGGCGTCCAAATAGAGATGCAGACCATGGATAGAGCAGGGCTCCTGGAAATGAACCTGAATATCCCCACACATCCCATTCACAGCAGAGGGGCCAATAACATACGCTAGCAAAGGCACATTCTGCTGCGTAAACAGGATTTCCCTATGCAGATGCTCAGAACCAGATCCACACCTCTCATGTTGAAAAAAAGCAAACGTATAATGGATCTAAGACCTTAAAGTAAGGCCTAGAGCTTTAAAACTACTGCAGGCAAGCACAGGGTGAATATTCCAAGCTGTAGGCCAGGCAACCACTTCCAGAACAGTACTGGAGCAGATCAGGATATAAGAATTATCCAGTGGAGTTGCATCAAAGGAACAAGCTTGATCAAGACAGAAACAATGAGCAGAGGGAAATGTCAACCTATGGGACTGGAGGAAAACTTTGCTAGTTATTCTTCAGCAGGTAGTTAATTGTCAGAATACATAAAGGACTCAAATCTAATACCCAAAGGCCAAAATAATCCAATCAGTAAGTGGGGGAGGAGGCACAAGTGGCCAAGAAACACCACACGCACACACGCATGCACACACGCACGCACACACGCACGCACGCACGCACGCACGCACGCACGCACGTATGCTCTCACAGCTCCATATCTTTGACCCGAGATTATATCTTACACCATGCAGAATAGTTGGTGTCAAGACAACAAAAGGGTAATACAGGGGGAAGGGACAACTTATTGGCTATTGGTTGGGATGTCAACTAGTGTAACCACTATGGGAACTTAAAAGCAGAATTATCGTTTGACTAGCTAGATCACTCCCAGGTGCATTTCTGAAGGATCAACACAACATACAGTAGAGATGCCTGTATGCTCACGGTTATTACAACACTACCCACAATAGGCAGATAATCAGATCAGCCTTGCTGCCCATCAACAGGTGAGTGGGTGAAGGAGATGTGAAATATACACACTGTGGAGTATTCCTTAGCCATTAAGAAGAAATAAATAGCTCAGCAGGTAAGGGCACTTTCCTCTAAGACTGACTACCTGAGTTAAATCCCTGCAACCCATGTGGTGGAAGGAGAAAACTGACCCTGAAAGTTGTCCTCTGACCTCCACACACACATCATGGTACACACATGCCCATATACATGCACTCACACACACATGTATGTACATATTACACACATATTTATATTATTTATATATCACACATATGCATGCACACATATGTGTGGATATATGGGAGCTATAGGTATGAAGGATACGAGGGTGGATTATTGCATCTACTTTTAGTCTAGAAAGCAACAAGTCTCAAATATTTTACATTGGTGTGGATTTTTTTATATTGATAGAAATCTAAGGTTATATTTGTTACAACATACTTATATATACATATATACATACATATATATGCATATACATACATGCATATATATGTATATATGTGTATATATACATATATACACATATATATCAACTCCTGTTTAAGGTATTGTACCTATGCAACTTATTTAAAAGTGTAGTATAAAGTTTTAGTCCATGAAAGCTACTATCGCAAACTGTTTAGGAAAATTAAGAAATGCAAGTTAACAGTTAGCCACCTATAAATAAACTTGTAGTCTTGTTAGGTACTAATTTAGTTAATTACAGAAATAAGCCTTAATTTAGCCTCCTGTGTATTTTTAAAGTTAAGCAGAAAGTAAATATCTAAAAACAAGCAACGTTTGTCTGTTTGGATACTCTAGATAGATAGATCATCCTCAGACACTTCAGAGATCTACGACATTTAAGATGTTTCAATAATAAAAGGCTTTTCTGACAGAGAGACACGACAGCTCCTGGCAGCACCTTCATTCTTCTGTGAACAAGACAGTGGGCACTGAAGAACCTCCAACTGGAGTTTGCCTCAACTGTGACAAAGATGGCCACTGTGCAAAAAGCTGCCATTGCTTCTACTGCTGACAGCATGCTATCCCAATAGTGGGCATGCACAACACCAGGAAGTCAACTAATGAGCTTTGCAGAGACAAGGCAGGCCAGCCCTTCAAAGTTCGTGCTTCAGAAAAAAGCCTGTCCAGTCTTCGGGACCTGAGGGCTGAGAATGGATGCCCCATCACAGAGGCGTCTGTCCACGCAGCCAACAGGCTGTCACGTCTCTAGATCTGGAAGCTGCTGCTCTGCCCTTCTGATTTACTTGAGTCATAATTATTCTTCTCAGGTCTCTGATGGGGTTGAAGTTATAGTCTTACAGTTTTCCTTGTTATCAGACACAAAAAAAGAAAACTCACAAAAGAGGTGTAAAGTTTATGAAGGTTGAAAAGACATGAAAGCTTGTTGTAAAGGATCTAAGAGAATGTTTTAGGGGCTAAAAAGATGCCTATGTGCAAGCCTCAACAGTGACAGAAAGTGATTTAGGTAAAAACTTGGGACTCACCAAGATAAGAGAGGCAGTGGAATACTTTCTCCAAGGCTGTCAAATACAAATAGACTGGACAGCATGATATAATTCTTACCATATAGTTATCACAAATTCTCGTATTGTATATAGTTTTTGAAGTTGAGTAAAAGCCATTTATTGGACTAAAAGGGGGAGCTGTTGGGGTACACTGTGTGAAGGTCTGTCTCTGTACATTCAGTTCTGTCCCAACAGAGAGCTAAACACTGTCAGGAGCTTGGTATTGCTTTCTATGGCCCATGGCCATGTTCTGTAAGTATTCATTCTTCCTTACCCGCTGAAGGCAATCTAGAATTGTATCTGATTGGCTGTAACAAAGATCTGATGGCCAATAGCTGAACAGGAAGGGGAAGGCAGATCTTTCAGGCAGAGACTGGGATTCTGGGAGAAGAAATGAGACATGGGGATTCAGCCAGCAGACACCGAGTTAAACTGATAGACCACATGGAGCAGAGGTAGAGCTAGCAACATGGCAGGATGTAGTGCCAGGGATATTTGGGTTAAGTATAGAGTAGCCAGGAGAGTGCCCAGCAAAAACCATAAACTTTACAATATTAAAAAGCTTCTGTGTTATTATATCACTGGTGGGTCTGAGATAGACCTGCTATGTGCACATGTACACACGCATGTGTGCGTGTGTGCATAAATAAATAAAAAATAATGAAAGGAGGAAATTCTGGGAGGAGAAAAGGGGAGAATAGGTGCTTTGTGTATGTTACATGCATCTATTAAAAATCAACACATGATAATTGTAGGATCCAATTACGTTTACTCTGACCTTAGATTTGCATATTTAATTTGCATTATTATTTTAATTAGGAGGGTTTGAGACAACAATTAAAAACAGTTCATTACTAACTATAAAATTTGATGAATTTCAATATCCCACCTATAATGCCAATTAATAGAATTGTGCCCATCTGTGCACTATATGTGTGTCTGTGTGAGTACATAAGTGTCTGTACTCAGAGTAGGTGTGTCTGTAAAGATGTCTGCACGGGGATGTGCTTTCAACCCAAGGACACCAATACTTCGAAGCCAGCCTTTAATGCATCGAGAGACACCATGCTGGTCACACTTCCCCTTCACACCTCACCTAAGGAGTGGAGGCTCTGAGCCAGGGTCCCGGGATGCCGGAAACCCTTCAATCGCTGCTACCAATTGCCACACCGCGTGGTGTGTCTCTAGGGTTCAGGAACAAGGAGGTGATGCTTAGCAAGAGAGAGGCCTGGGAGGTCCAGAAGAGCTGAGCAAAGCTGCCTTCACAATATTAGGGGCTCAGTTGTGCCACAGCCCTTCCCTGAAATTCCTGTGCTGAAATCCTGATTCTGAGTCCTCAGCATGTAGCTATATTTGGAGATAGGACCTTTATGGTGGGGATGAGGTATGTCAAGGGCATTTAGTGGGCCCTGATCCTGATGGGGTGAGGAGATTCGGACACAACCCCACACAGAGCAGCGCTGTGTGAACATAGAGCAGCCATCTTGCAAGCCAAGCAGAGATGTCTTGCTGAACTCTACAGACACTGTGGCCTTGACTGCTCTCCAGATGTATGGGGAAAGAAACTTCTGATTACATCTCTCTAGATGTCCTGCCAACCTCCCAATGAGCTACCACGGAGATTAGAATGTGTACATGTATATGCATAGGTATACGCGTGCGCATGCGCACGCGCATGCACACACACACACACACACTCTTTTGCTATTGGGGAGGCCATCTTGACAGGCGGTCCTCCTCAGTGAGAGTCTCTCAAGGAAGCCAAGATGGCTCCTGTATGCTCAGGATGGCTGAGGGCCATGTCTGCAGCTCACCCAAGGCCAGTTCTGCCTCTCACCTCAGGCTGCATGTGTCCAACCCTTGGACTTTCCAATACCCTCCCTCCATCTTGATGCTGGCTGATGCAGCTCAAATACATGTTCGACAGCCCAGAGCTAGTGGTGGAGAGGAAGGGATTGAGTGGAATGAGGGTGGAGCCGGTGCCAGGGGTTGCAGAGAAATGCCATTTCTCAAATGCGACCGTGTGTGGACAGTTTGCTGTCACTTAGGTTCTGTGTTTCTTTCCTCCTGCACAAGCTTATATGCCATGGCATGTCACACAACAAAGCAAAAATGGGTGGAGAAAGGTGACAGGCCAGCAGGTAAAGTTAAGATATGGCCCGGCCAGGATGGCTTCAGAGCTTGTATTTTCCAATGCTCCTCTGGAACTCCTATCCACCACATAGGCTTTGGCTTCCCTGACTGGAACAAGTTCAAATCCACAGTGCAACAGAAATTCAGTTCAGACTCCATAACTCAGGAGGGTGAGTCTCAGTGGGACCAAACCCAGGAGCTCAGAGATTCTATGGGGTTTTTCATCCCCTCTCCCTTTTCTGAATTTTGACCACTGATTTCCTGATGGAGGTGGGGGAGTCTATGCAGTGAGGAGAATGTCCAAGTTCACATCATGTCCATACAGCAAGCCCTGAGACAGGGGGTAGGTTCACCTGGCCATGCTGGAAGCCCTGGGGATGTCCCTCTTTCTGTCCTTTCCTAGAAATATGAGTCACAATTCTGTGAAGTCTATGACCAGGAAGGGAGCCTTTTGGAGTCCCCTGTGTGTGGTGCCAACAGAACCTGTCACTCACCCTTGCTGAGACTCTGACCTAGAGAGACAAGGAAAAAGAATGATACCTCAGCTCCCTGCGTTTCACAATGCCTACTGCAGCTGTAGCTTGACCCAAACAGTCCTTGGTGATGTGGAGGAGAGCAAGGGTCCAGGCTTCAGGGGTTGCAGGTGGATGCAGAAAGCTCTGCATGCACAACACAGCAACCTGGTGATGTATTTCACCAAGAAATAAGAAGATGTGCTCAAGTAACTCTGAAGGGATGGACATACAGACATGTGATCTGGTGACAGTCCACAAGGGCTGGAGAGAAGAGCATGGACAGAGGAGGAGAGGCTAACCTCTCCATACCTTACAATGCTGGTCTTCTGAAATCACTTTAAAATGTTGCCAGCTTTAAAAACTAGGAATTGAAAAGGAACCACTAACATTATTTATAGATGAAAGATGAGAAAGTATAGGCTGGAGTAATGAAAGAACCTGTCTTCAGAATGTCACATCTAAGCATGAGCTTTCTTTTTCAGCCTTTCCCAGATTCCCTAAAATAAACATATGAACTGTCTCTCCTCCCCTCTCTCCCCTTTCCTCTCCCCTTTCTCTCCCTTCTCTTTCCTCTCTCCTCTCTCTTCCTCCTCTTTCTTCTTTCCTTCTCCCTCTCTCTCTCTCCTCTCTCTCTCTCTCTCTCTCTCTCTCTCTCTTTCTCTCTCTCTCTCTCTCTCTCTCATGTATTTATTTTTGTTTTGTGTGCATTGATGTTTTGCCTACATGTATATCTGTATGAAGGTGTCAGAATCCCTGGAATTGGAGTTACAGACAATTGTGAGCTGCCATGTGGGTGGTGGGAATTGAACCCAGGTCCTCTGGAAGAGCAGCCAGTACTCTTAACCACTGAGTCATCTCTCCAGCCCCAACATATGAGTTTTTTGTTTGTTTTGTTTTACAGTGAAAGAAAAGAAACTAAAGTCTCTGAACTTGAAAAAAGATTTCTAGATTTATGATTTCTGCCCCATAAATGAATCTTTCAAATGATTGCTTAACCGTGATTATAAAAATAACCCGCCATTGATCTCTTTTGCCACTGACCTTCCCTTCCTTGCAAAGACAGGGTCCATAGCTCCCCATCCATCCACCTCAGAACCCAGCCCTGGGAACTATCTAGCTCTTATGTGGGTGCCAGCCTAGCAAGAAGAGGGGTTTCTGAGTCAAGCTTGCTTCAGAGAACAGGTTTCTGGTTCTGGATTCCTTCCATAGAGAGAACAATGGTTGGTGTGCTCTGAATGTTAACACTGACTACAAAAAAAAA
>NW_022196911.1:26981234-26983473 GCF_008632895.1 Mastomys coucha
CAGCCTTGCTGGGAGAGCTGCCCCTCTGGAGGAGGAAACACCAGCCCTGTGGCCTGCAGGCTTGAGTGAGAGCCTATGAGGTAGGCTGATGACTCTCACACTCAGCCAGTCCCTCTACCCTGAACCTGGCTGAGTGGTCAGGCAAAGAGAGACCCCCCAAGAAACAGGGCCCTCTTTACACATGGACCCAGGAGCTGGTACCAGCGACTCTGGTCTACACCAGAGGGTGGTCTCCAGTCTAACAGCCTTCCTGATGTTCCTGTTATCACTAGAACAGATGTTCTCTGGGGAGGAAGACAACAATCCAATGGAGGGATGGAAATACACAGTGTGTCCTGTCACCTTGGCCCTGGCCAGAGACAGATTAAGTGAATTAAATAAAAATAATATTCCTCTAAAAGTGTATAGACACACATATGCCTACACACACATATGTAAATATACAAATATACATTATGATTTATGTATGTATGAGTGTATTGTCTATTCTATCTTCCAAGCTCAGAATGGAACAATGTTAGGACATGAAGTCTTCAAAAAAGCAAACACGTTAAAATGAGGCTGTTAGATCATCCTATTCAGATCTGAGGTCATTACAAAAGAAACAGAACCCTGCTGGCTGCCCAGGTGGGAGAACACATGCTTAGCGTGTGCAGGGCCCGGGATTTGGTCCCCAGTCCCAAAACTCTTATAAAAAGAGGAGATGCCAGAGTGACAATCATGGAAAACAACCAGAGATCCCTGGCTCCCCAAGGAAAGACCCTGCTGGCCCTGTGACACTGGGCTTCAAGCCTCCAGAAGTAGATGATGTAGGTGGAGCATCTAGCACCTGGTACTAGTTCTGTGGAGGTTCTCCCTGGTTGTTTCAACAAATGGATGGGGAATCCCATCAAATGGTTCTAGCAATGCGGAGGCTGGGCTAGACAGAGCCATATGACAGGGCAATGACAAGGAGACAAGTAGACCAGTACATCTATCCAGCAGTGTGAGAGACCCACAAGTCTCTTTGGGAGGCAGCGGTGAGGACCCTGGGACCCCGGGAAGCCTGCAAAGTTCGGCCATGCAACAAACACAATACAACCACACCACAGAGAGATCTGGCAGATCACTGTGTACTGGCTGGCCAATAGCAGACTAGGACGCACATATAAGAAGTCAGGACCTTGGGGCAGCCACGGGTCAGTGGAACACACTGTGTGGGCATTGTGAGTCCCTCACCCAGTCACCATGCTTCAGAAGCAGCCCTGGGGAGGGGAAAGGAAGGCACTCTGAGGTGGGCATTGCTACCTCGATTAGCATTATAGTACCCATCAAGGATATGTTTGAAGTTTTCAACTTTTTGTTTGTTTTGCCTTCTAAGCTTTGTGTGTTCATTTGCTATGTCACTAGAAGCAAGGGGACATCAAAATGAGACATCATGACAGCTGGTCTGAGCATGATCAAAGCAGTTCTCAAGGCTCAGGCATTAGCACAGAATTCAAACCATCTTGAAAGTCATTGGCCTGGAAGTGATCCAGGATCCCTGAAGGCTGATGGACACAGCCCTCTTCACACACAGACCCAGGAGCTGGTGCCAGCGACCCTGATCTACACTAGAGGGTGGTCTCCAGTCTAGGAAGGCCCAGGGCCTTCCTGATGTTCCTGTTATCACTAGAGCAGATGTTCTTTGGGGAGGGAGACAGTTAGCTTATCCAGTGGAGAAATGGAAATACACAGTGTGGCCTGTCACCTTGGCCTTGGCCAGAGAATCACATCAGCTGAGCCAGCCACCTGACCTGGCCCTTCCACAAGGAAAGACCAAAACGGGTGTCTTTGTTCTGGTTTGGGATGCGAGAGACGGTCTGCAGGGTTGTTGAGTTTGTTGACTCTTATAAAAGACATTTATAAATTTATTCTTAGTACAGGAGTGCTTACTGATGCAGTCTCCAGACAGTTCCACATTAAAACTGGCTGCTCGGATGCACCCATGAATTATTGTCTGGCATTTGTCTTGCTGGCAAAGGATCCCTCCCCACTCCTCTCCCCTTCCCTTTCTCCTCTCTCTCCTCTCTCTCTCTCTCTCTCTCTCTCTCTCTCTCTCTCTGAATCAACTCTAAAATGATTTCACGAACAAGAGGAGGAATTTCCCATTAATATAAGAGTGTGTCTAGGTTGGTCATTTGACAGAACTTTCCAGAGGGAACAAGCAGTCCTTCCATCTTGGTCAGTCAGTGCTTCCTGCCCCCCCACTCCACCCCCC
>NW_022196911.1:26983540-27008124 GCF_008632895.1 Mastomys coucha
CCCCCGTGCATATCACTCACGGCTTTGACCAAGGACGAGGAGCTTGTCCAGGCAGAGACAGCTTTAGCAAGAGTGGCCTCTGTTACTTCTGCTCTGACCTCAGGATTCTTTTCTTAAAGCCCCCTCCTCTTGGAAAAAGATGACATCATGGTTGTGCCTATTTCTTTGGTAGACAGACCAGGGTGTGTGCAGTGGTTCTGTGTGAAGTTAAGTTTGTAACTTACTGACCTTGGCATGTCATCTCACTTGAGATGCTGCTCAAGTCCAGAGGGGAGGAAGGATAGATCCGGTATTGACCACACAGTCAGACAGAGTCGCTTTGCTACATAACAGACTGGAGCATGCAGACCTATTCAGCTATGCACAAATGTCACCTGAAAGGGAGGTGTGGATGTCGGAAAGCCACCGGTGACCAGTGTCAATGATGGGTGACTAGAGCCACTCCCACCCCTGCCGAGGCCACACGGGCGCTACTCAGAGCATGTCTGTTTCCACACCTCTTTAGAACTCCCTTCTCTCTGCCTCTCTTCCTCTGAGTTGGGATGTGGAGAAGTTGGCTAATGGGCTGGTCTCTAGTTGGGGAGGGGCAGATCATTCAAGTCCCTGCCCCCGCAGAGCTGTGCCCTACAGCCAAAAATCACGTAGAGAACTTAGAAACAAAAAACTGGAAAGCACATCTGAGTCTTGCTTAACTCTTCCTCACTTGGGGACCAGCACAAACACACCATCCCTGAGGAATGCCTGCTCCTACCTCCCAGACAAGTACCAAAGGAAAGGTCGAGGGGAGAGCTGCCTTTTCCAGTTCTAAAGGGGAGGCCCCATGTCTTCCTCATGATCATGCCAAGACTTACCCTGACTTCCTGTTAACAACCATGCTTCCATGGATGTCCTATTCATAGTACTGTTACCCATTCACAGTGGGGGAACTAAAGCCAGCTGCCTACTAGCTTGCCCAAGAAAGACTTCAAATATTGATAGAACAAGGTCTGAACACCAGTGGGTTGGTTCTAGAATCAGAGAAGTAGCCATGACCTTCAGTGTTTGCTTTTTGGTATTATCTGGGGAGCATCGCTTTCATCAGATTCTAACAGACACTCCAGAGTGAAAGGGGTTAAATGGTTCAGAAGAGGATGGGTCAAATCGGGGAATGAACAGCCTTAGTGCAGGCCTTCTCAGAGACTTTAATTTGCTAAGGTATAGCTCTCTGGAGGTCATTTCTGAACTTAGCTGACAACAATTCCCAGGTTGGAAAGCTACATGGAACTGGAATGTCATAGATAGGGCATGTAGAGGCCTACTGTGGCTTCTGTTGCTCTAGCGCCCTGTAGATGTCTTGTTTCGATATCTATATAGACTGCCTTCTGTTCCAGTGACCTTCTAATCCAGTGTGGGGAGTGGATTTGAAGTGAGGGCATTCTGACACTTTGTCTTCAGCAGTTGGAACCTGCCTGTGTTGGATGAAGCAAGGGACTTAGCTGGGCTGTTGGGTAGCACCTAAGGGGTGGAGGGTCCATGTAATGCAAGCAGGAAACTCTGGAGACAGAGATGGCAGCATCTGTGATCCTCGACACAGTTTGAAGTACGAGAGGAGACTGAGCAGCAGGAGCCAGGCAGACCCAATAGAGCAAAACGGGTGGCCAGGATATATAGGCTCTCAGACAGATGTGTATGTTGATGTCTTGTGAGCAGAAATCAGTGTCCTCTTTCTACATGCAGGCCATTTGTTGTCACGGTGGCACCCCCCCCCCATGTCCTAGACTTACTGACATTCTTAACTTGCAAGAAGTATGCAGAAATCTCTGTTCCTCTGGGGTGGCCCTTAGCCCACAGATCACATGGTTCATGAAAGCTCAGTTCTCCACCAACTCACAGGAAGATCTCATACTCACAAGTCATCTGCAGGACCTGACTTGGGAGACCCTCATGGTGCTCCATCTATGGAAGCCCCAGGACCTCTTTTCTGCCCTGGCTCATCCCACACTGATTTCCCTCTAGTGATTCTCCTCCATGTCACCTGCACAGAAAGTCCTCGCCTACAATGTCAACCTAAGTTAAGACACCATGCGCCAAGAGGGAGTGTGAGGGGTAAAGAACACAGATCGGCAGGGCCACAGACTCTCCTTCTACAGTCTAACCTTCCAAAGGTCTCGCTAGACCCAGGCCACAGCCCATCTTCCCTCCAGGCAGCCCCAGAGCAGGGGATGAACTGTCCCCACAGTGCCTACGGTGGGAAGGAGTTAAGCCAGGCCCTGTCTGAGATGAAATCAACATAGATGGCACATGCCACTATGGTCACATGGTTCTTTATCCCCTCTCTGAACCTGGAATCTTGCCACTATGCACAATACCCAGGGGTTGTCCCCTCCTAAAGGTGGCCTTTACACACCACCTCTGGAATGTTTGGTGGTTACCGGTTCAATAACCATACTCCAGTGACCTGGAACTCCTCAGGCATCTCTCCAGACCTCAGAGGACTTGGCCCTAGCACATGGGCCAGGATAGCACAATAGCTGCTTGCACTCCTCTCCTCTGACTCGCACACCCAGAACGGCATCCTCCTCTTGTCAGTATATAAGCATCTACTCAGGCTGGAGGTCAAGGAGGGGCTCGCCCTGCAGAGGCCTGTCCTTTCTGTGGGGCAGAGGGCACACAAGGACTGTGAGCCTTGTCCACACACTGGGTAGACAGGGATGCTTATGTCAGCCTGGGAGTCATCTACCAGCAAGCCCTTAGGAGGTTGGTGGGATGACTCTGAAGGTAATGGCGCTTGCTGCCAGGCTTGGCAGCCTAAGCTTGATTCCCATGTCCTACATGGTGGAAGGAGAGAACCAACTTCCACAAGCCATCTTCTAACTGTACACACATTCTCTCTCATCCCTCTCCCTCTCTCTTCTCTCTCTCTCACTCACAGTAGGCAGTCAATCAAAGGCAACAGAACAGTCTGGGTCAACTGACTGTGTGTCTCTTAGGAGGGAGGGAGACTGACACACAGCCCTAGGCCCAGTCTCCAAGCAAAGGATGCAGGTTTGAGCCTTCCTCTGCCTCACCCTTCCAAGACCTGTGCTATCGTCTGGAAAGCCACACTTCTCCCTTACGTCTGGGACCTTTGTACTTGAACTCTTCAGTGTTTGCTCATCTGTGCTGCCTGCAGACTATTATCACTTGACTTTCAGGTCACGGTCCGTGCATGTGTATGGCCCCTAGCTCAGTGCTCACTGATCCAGGCCCTGCTCAAACCATCACACGTGGCTGCCTATGGTTTTCCACCTGCACAGGGCAGATCTCAGCATCCCCACTTAAAAGATGAAGAAATGGAAGCCTGAAGACAGCAAGTCATTGCCTAAGGTCAGCAGAAAGTTGTCAGGATGAGGCACCCTTAGGATGCAGAGTTCTTTGTGGTAGGTAAACGTGAAAAAATAGATTCGTTTCAAAGATACTTTTTAAAGCAACAACTCTGCCAGGCAGAAAGCCAGCTGGGGGGATTCTGGAGGCAATCAGTGCACACAGGCTTGCGCATCAAGAGGTCTATTGTTTAGTAGACTGGCCTGTTCTGAATAACTATGTTCTACCAAGTCCTGTTCATAAAAGGGGCTAGAAAGGCTGAGGTGGGGCATGCACGGAGATGTTCAGTTCTTTGCCAGTTTTCCATGGTGTATTCCTCATGACATTCTCTGATGCCTGCACTCTAGTTTTTGTTTGTTAACTTACTTCTTGACATTTTCACACATGTATATATGAATTTTGGTCTTTTCCGCTCATTACTATCCTCATCCCCCCTTTTTCTTCTGCTGTGAGCCTCCTTCCCAGCAACACCCTCAATTCACTTCTGTGTCCTTTGTGCCTGTGACCAACTGAGTTTAATTATAGTTCTCCCATGAGTGTGTGTGCATGTGCATGTGCGCGCGTGTGTATGTGCGTGTGCGTGCGTGTATGTGTGCGTGTGTGTGTGTTGGGGTGTTTACTATAGCATAGGCAACTTGTCAGTGGTTATACCACTGAATAAAATGGCAGCCACCATTAACTGTCTGTCAGGGATGGGAGGGGAGTGGAGGGGGTCCTCAGGAGTCCTCCATCCTTCTGTGGTGAAATGTTAATAACGAGCCCAATCGCCGGGCGGTGGTGGCGCACATCTTTAATCCCAGCACTTGGGAGGCAGAGGCAGGCAGATTTCTGAGTTCAAGGCCAGCCTGGTCTACAGAGTGAGTTCCAGGACAGCCAAGGCTACACAGAGAAACCCTGTCTCGAAACAAACAAACAAACAAACAAACAAACAAAAATAACGAGCCCAGTCTTGTGCAGGTAGTCTCAGGTTTGTACAGGATTGCTGGTCCTGTATCCATCCTCCTGGGCACCTGCCAGACTCTTCCCCTGCAGGGGGCTTCAAGGCAAGGGCTGGTGTCAGTGTCCTGGCTCTTTTGCAGTTGAGTTGATGGACAGGCCACTCAACCACACCTCCATGTCCCCTCTGCTATACCCAGCCCCACCCCTCCACACAGAGGACCATTGACCACCTGGCCGGGAGCTGAGGGGACACTCCCAGGGAATGTGGTGGCAGCCCTCCGGGAGCTGAGAAGGCGTTCCCTAACAGACTAGCAATTCCCTCTTGGAACAGAAGAAATTCAGTCTCATCAAGGACTTCTACTGTCCCTCTGTGACCAAAACAGCCCACACCCGCTCGCTGAACCCTCCGCCAGGCCCAAACATTAATTTTGTTACTGAACAGTGGAACAAACCAAAGTGGTTTTTTTCCAGAAAAAAAAAAATCAACTTGACCCGGAGCTGAACCTGTGTATTTTCTGAAACCCAGTGAAAGGAGCAAGAATCAGACACAACACGTTCTGCAAATGAAACCAGTGTTCACTTAGGGCTGTGTCTAAATTTGAAAATGAAAAAAAAAAAAAAAAAGGACAAGGAAGGTGTGAGGAGAGTGCCCTGCCTCCCCCTCCCCCACACGGTGCTGGAAGGAACACTCTGGAAAAGCATGGAGACTAGTGCTTTATTTTCCAGCGCAGTGGGGGAGGGACGGGGGAAGTGCTAGTTTACTTTAACTCTGTAGAAAGATGCATTCAAACTTCTCAGGGCGCTCACCTCCTTCAAAGATACATCTGTGGCTGTCGTGTGCCTGCAAGCATCAGGCAATAGGAGAGTTCGAGCTCTGGCTGCAGACTGGACACCAAGCCTTGCATGCCAGTCATGAAGAGTAGTGTTGGTTGGCACCCCACCTGGTACATCCCACCTGGTACACCCCACCTGGAACACCCCACCTGGTACACCCCACCTGGTACAGCCCACCTGGTACACTTTACCTGGTACACCCCACCTGGTACAGCCCACCTAGGTCTTGTGCATGTTACCTTCACAAAGTCTGATCCACATGCAAACAGAGAGGCCAAGCTTTGTGCTACAGGGGGAGAAAGCTGGACCACCAGGCTCTACAATTCCCATTCCAGACCAGCTTCTCCTGCTCCCCTGAGGGTCCCAGAGCAGGCATGGAAAGGCCTGCTTGCTGAGGACAGCCATGGCACACATTGGCCATTCATGCCATTCCTTGCAGGGAAGTGCAGTGTAGGTAACAGGCAGATGACATGCAAAATGGTGCATGAGCTACGACTACCAGCTCTCCATGTATTCACAGTCCTTCCAGGGCCAGAGACCAATTCATTACACTTGCTCTAAAAGCCAAAGAAGGACCCAAATTGTAAGCAGAGCTGCTTCTTGCATGGGAAGTGGAGAGCCAGCATTGGCTTCCTATTTTATATGGTTCCTTCCACCTCTACTCTTCATAAGAAAAAATGTATATATTGTCTTCACAGAGCTTAAAATTCCATATGTATATATGCCGATGGCAAAGCCCAGGAGAAAGGCAGAAACATTTATGGATTTAATTGCATATAATTGAAAATTTTAGCATGGTGGTGGCGGTGCACGCCTTTAATCCTAGCACCCAGGAGGCAGAGGCAGATGGATCTCTGTGAGTTTGGGGCCAGCCTGGTCTACAGAGTAAATTCCAAAAGCAAACTTCAGAACTGAAGAGACTGGCTGAGCCAGGAAAGTCAGTTGCTGACAGCCTCACAGCCTGAGTGGAATCCCCAGGACTCAAAGAGGGGAAGGAGAGAACTGACTTCCACACATATGTCAGAGCATGGGAGCACATGTACACATACACATACATACACACACACACACACACAAACAAATAAATAAATGCACTAAATAGATAATTTTTAAAATTTAAAGAAAACTTCTTTGAATTATATCAGAAGAGAAACTTATTTACAGTATACACAGTAGCTTAGAATTCTTTGCAACAATTACTCAGTAACCTGGTAGTAGTGTTTGCTTGGCACACACAGTTAACCCTCAACAACATCTAAAATAACTGCTCAGGGGAGACTGCATTCAGGTAGACAAGGAGCCTGAGCTGCGACTCAGCAGCTCATGGAGCATGGCACACATTAGAAATACAGACTTCCACAGAGAAGCCACTAAAGCCAGGCAACACTGTGCCGTTAGACTGGCAAATATGTCTAAATTTTTATCAGGTGTTTTGATAAACAGGTACATTACTCTTGGTAAGAGGTAAAACATTTTGGGATGGTAATGTTTGAGAAAGTATAATCCCTTTTCAGATGTGAATAAGTTTGGACATAGTAATTCCAATTTTAACCTAAGGACATCATGGCTTAAGATACTCACATTTCAACGCTCTACTACACAATGTAAAAAAAAAAAAAAGTCGGAAACAGCCTGCCTGCCTAAACAGTGTGGACACTTACCACTGCAGCACATCACAGAGATGCCAATGAGATGCTGGGACAAATGGCACAGACAACCCAAACCAGTTCAGTGCAGATACAAGTGCACATTTCATTTTTAATCTTGGCCAGGAGGCTGAGAAGCGATCAGCATTTCATGTTGAAATTTCATTTTTCTTTTCTTCTCTATGGGTCTCTGCTTTTTTTTTTTCATAATTAAAACATTGACTTCTCAAACTGAAAAATAGGCTCCGCTGAAACACACTCAAGAATCATATTTAAGTCATCTGTCAGGAGACAAACAACTTTAAATCGATGAGTTAGAAACCAACCAAACATCAAACAAGACAAAGTGGTAGCGATTGTTCCAACTGACCCTCTAATTAATCTTCCGTGCCTTCTCTGAGACCACAGCATCTGAGTTCATGCAGATGAGGTCACTGCATTGTGAAACTGCTGGACCAGAACAACAGTCTACAACCGTAGCTCACTCACCCACAGATGAGAAGAAAATTAACTCACTCCCTTATTTTCCTAGGAGAAAACCACACACTTCAAAGTTCAAGGTGGATGAAGCCAGGATGAAGGCAGAGTTCTGGGGCCTGGTGGTTCTGTTCCCCATGACACTGCTTTGTAATCTTGTGAAGTCAGATTTAAAAAAAAAAAAAAAAAAAAAAAAGATAGGAATACTTCTAAAGAGCAAGTGCTACTTGCAAACAGTAAAGCACTGCTAAAAGGAAGCTCAAGTACAAGATGGGGGTTCTGCATCTCCTTGTCTGATGTGGCTCTTTTAGGGCAGGAAAGCATTGCAGATAAGGAGTACACCCACATTGTGGGCGTACATACACCTGGTGCACAATGGGTACCTTTGCATCTGGTACACAGTGGGTGCACAGTAAATGCTAACTAAATAATGCTCTCAGTAAAATTTGCTACACCTCTTTTCAAGTTCCTTCTAAACCATGCATCCTTACCCAGAAGGAGTTCCCACAGTCAGGGCAGCATGAAACATTTCAGTCAAAAGACCAAAGCTGATGGGACAGTAAAGGATGGCAAAATGAGGCCCATGAGGAAAACACTGTCTACATCTAGAGGAGCCTCCCTAGA
Organism: Mastomys coucha; assembly: GCF_008632895.1. Classification (NCBI taxonomy): domain Eukaryota; kingdom Metazoa; phylum Chordata; class Mammalia; order Rodentia; family Muridae; genus Mastomys; species Mastomys coucha. The sequence goes on from NW_022196911.1 coordinate 26,991,403, forward strand.
CACTCCACATCTCCAGAGAGAGTGAAGCATTGTGAGCAAACCGCTAAACCTACTTCGTCCTAGAGAAAAAGTCTCTCTGCACACTCAAGCTCACTGACAAGTGAGGAAGACCATGTTTGCCCATGTGTCTAGATTTCTGCTGAATCTGCTGTATCTTTGTCCCTGTCCATCCCACCACCAGAGTTAGCAGTGGGTGTCCCATGACAATAGCGCTGCTGTTTCTTCTAGAGCAGTGGCTCTCAACCTTCTCAATGTTGCAACCCTTTAAGAATACAGTTCCTCTTGTGGTGACTCCCCATCTATAAAATTAATTTCATGGCTACTTCATAACTAAGTTTTCTACTGTAAATATCTGATATGCAGGATATCTGATATGCAACCCCCAGAGGGGTCACGACCCACAGGTTGAGAACCATGGTTCTGGGACCACAGTCCACGACTCGTGGCAGAAGTCTAAAACTGTAGAATACCAAACCCAATTTACACCAAGGTTGTCCTATCTGTGCCTACCTATAATAAAGCCTCAGCGGCAGATTAGGTTCAGAAAGAAATGTGATAACTCACCAGAGATCAGTGACCTCATCATGCATTTTTTTTTCCTATTAAGTCGAAAATCTTTCACATTTTCACACAAAGGGAATATGCTGGGGCTGTGATGTGATGTGAATGCCTCCGCTGCTGCTCTTGTGCCTTCTAGTCATTATGAGGTCAGGTAAAGGTTGCTTAAAGAGAAGCACCATAACTATGAGCCAGGGACGTTGACAACCACAATGGCGGGTAGCAGATACCATATAGATGCTATGCAAGAAGATGACTTATATCCTGGGCAGCAGCGGTGCCTCAAAAGCTTATCCTATCATTCAAAATGGTGTGCAACTCAAACTTAGACATTTCTGGAATTTTATGTTTATTGTTTCCGAACAGCTCTTAAAGCCATAGATAGCTAAAACCTCAAAAAGCCCAACTGTGGCAGAAAAAGAATATGTTTGTGCCTTTCTATGATCCATACAATAGACCCAAGAAGAATTCTGTATCATTTTTAACTTAATTAATGGGATTTTTTTTAAGAAAAATATTCTTTGCTGGCTTTTAAACAGCCTGGATTTTTTTTTCTCGACATTCACAGAGCACTGGGATGGCTAGAGTATGGTGCTACGTGTAACACCCACAAGTAACAATGTCCACATAATGTAAGTTCCACAAGGCCTTTGCTGGTGGTGGTGGTGAAGCAGGTGAGGGTTGTCCAATGCAAAGATACTAAGTCACAGCAGTTAGTAAATGTTCACAGTATGGCTATGCTGGCATATGGGAGTTAGTCCAGGGGGAGGGGTGAGTACAAAGATAGGCACAGAGAAAGGCTGTATGACTAAAGCCAGGAAAAAGACTCAGTAAAAGACAGAGGCCACAAAGACAAAAGCTGCTCAGGGTCTCTTTTCCCAAACCAGGATGCCAGTATTTAATGACCAGGCTGGTTTGGGAAGCAACAATTGCCAAACACAAACTGTTTGAAAAGAACTTTACTGAAAGAGCAGGATTTATCATATGTTTTTGTCGTTTATATACATGATGCTTGCTTTATTGGGCTAGAAGCCTAGCTTATGCTACTTATATGGGGATTTATGTGTCTTTCAAATAACTTTTGTATATATTTGTAAGCACTGGCTGGCCCTTTTTTGCATATGATCCACATGGATAGTGTGCTTGCTGAAGCAAAAGAAAAATGAGCATCTGCCTTCTGAAAGCAAACATTCCCAAACACAGGCCATGCAGCTGGGGGGAAGAGGTTAGGAGAGGGTATGCTGCGAACCAGACCCCCTCAGACTGACGAAAGGGGCTTCTGGAAAGCCCCTGCAAAACCAAAGACGGGTATAAGTGAAAGCAAAGTGAAAAGTAGACCCACTGGGAGTTGAAGACTGGGAATAATGCACAGTAGGTCAAATCGTTCCAAGGTCTTTCCCTAGACATCTTCCATTCTGCACCCAAATATAGAAGGCCAGAATGGAGAGAGCCTTAAGTAGGGATGCCAAGCCCGGAATCATGGCAGAGTACAAGACCACAAGCTATGACTCGACTGCTCACTCTCCCCAGGTCTCAGCATGTGGCAGAGAGGTTAGATTCCTCCCTCTACCATTATAGTATCCCAGGGCGGAATGTTTATCTCTGGGCCTGCAGTCATTAGGGGTCGGGAGAGCTTCCCTGGATGCTCATTTTTTTAAAGCAATCATAAAATGAGCTTATTTATGTCCCAGGAAAACCATAACCCATTCGTGACACATGGCTCCAAGGTGCCATCTCACAGGAATCCCTTTCAAACACGAGTCTGAGTCATGAAGGGGATGGAGTGCTGTCATCCTCAACACAGGGCAGAACTGAAGGGCATTATGCTAAGTGAAAGAAGCCAGGCCCAGACAGCCCAGGACCACATGACCTCATACACAGCATCTAGAAGAGCTGAGCTCATATGAGTTAAGAATAGCCTGGTGGTTAGGGGAGGCTTGGAGGCAGCACAGGAAGATTGCTCAGAGGGTACTAAAGTCACAGTTAGACAGGGGAATGAGGTCTGGGCTTGTCTTGTGCGGTACAGCAGGACTGCCAACAGCAATAGCATGCTATACATTTCATAAATCTTAGAAGAAGGAGCTTGAATGTTTTCACCACTAAAAAAAGGATGGATTTTTGAGGCAAATGACACGCTTGCCCTGGTGTGATTACACAGTGTATACATAAAATCTTCCACAATCCATAAAGTTAAAGTTTGATGTGTCAATTTTAAAATGTTGTTCTCATGAGCCTGAGATGAGGGTGTGGGCCAGGATGAGAAGGATGCCTCCAGTTCTGGACATGTGTGTCTCTTCTTTATGTCTCCCCATTTGTCAGCCAGACAGTCCTGACTGGAGGAGAATCAAGTTCTACTTTCAACCTCCTCAAGACTCTTTCATAAGCAACAGGGAAGCTGGGGAAAGTCGGAGTCTAAGGACTCTGTGCCGGGCCCATGCAGATCTTCTACTTAGGTCCTCAAGGTAGAGAAGGACATGACCAGTGAATCCTCTGGAAGATAACTATGGCAACCTTCTCTCCGAAAGAGCAACGTGGATGTGTGTGTATATGTATGTGTGTGTGTATACATACATATACATTATACATATATGTGATCCCAGAGAAACAGCCATGCAGGAAATTCAGGAAGCAAGTAGGGGCTGGGAGAGACAGCCTTGGTTGGCTGCAGCCATTCCTTGGTTCCCTAGCTCCCCTCCTCCCTGCAGAGGGAAAGCCTAGAGCCACACATCATGTGGTTGAAGAGCAGGCAGGTCGTACATCCCCAAGTCCTCCATCCAGGACAAGAACAGAACTGTCAAAGGCTAGCTTGTTAATGAGTCTGGACATCAGGATTGTTGAGAGTCCACACTTGGGATAGCTCCCCACTGGACCACCTTGGATCAGGCTGGGATAAACCAAATGGTCATCTAGACCTGTCTCCAATAGGAATCCTCAGAAGGGCTCATTCCTGGCCTATCCCTGTATCTCAGCCATTCCTCTGTGTTCTGGGAGCCCCACACTCAAACTCCCTACCCTGTCTTAGAAGGGAAAACCATGTGGTTCCTGACTCGGTTTCAGATAGGTGCCTGCTAACACTGGGCCATCTTCCGCCAGCTAGGGACAGTGGGTCGCCCAAATGGGAAAGAACCTCCATATGGGGAAAAAAGGGTGAGGTTTCCCAGGCCTCTCTGAAAGTTCTGGCAGCTTTTCCTCCAAGCCTTCTTAGCTTCTTCCATGCCAAACCTTAACTGTGAAGGATCAATGAATGTGTAAAAATAGGGGGAAAAAGTGTCAGTGCGTTCACTTTCTCAGTGGGAGACTAGATGTCAGTTTAAGTTTATTCTTCTGTAATTATCCTGATGTTTGGCCTGGCCCAGATTGCACACACACACTAAAGTCTCATGACATCCTTCCACAGCTAGGTAGCTTCTCGGGCTATGGCACTCTAACCAGTGGCTTTACTTGCTCAGAGTCCCTAAGGATGACAGTGTTGCTATCCCCAGACCAGAGTGTCAAGTGGACAGCTGCTCTAGGAAGCCTAACTCCTGACACATTTATCAGGTAGATGATTTATGTTATTGATCAACGGGAAGATTTTATTTCAGTTTTCAAGTTGCACTTCCCATAAATCCACAAACCTGTGAGAAATTTTCATTATTTTTTAATTCCTCAGCTAGACAAGCCTTTATATCCAATGGCTCATTCTAATGCAGAATTTCATGAAGAGGGAGCCGGAAACAACTTGCAAGATACAGCTTGCCTCAGGCCAAGCCGATGGAAAAGCTATCGGATGGACAAGAAGGGTGCCTTCTAGGTCACATGGTTCTTTAAGCCACACCCACCCGGGCATCTGGAGGAAAAGAAGAGCCGATTCCTCAGCTGTCACTTGCTTTCTGTTACTATAACAAAATGGCTCAGGTCGCCAGCTCATAAAGGGGAAGGGCTTCATTTTGGCTTTGGCTTTTGCTTTCAGCAGTTGGCTGCTGTCATCACTTCTAGGCCTGTAGTAAAGGTGTAGCCAGAATGTGACATCCGCAGCAGGACAACAGCTCACTTCAAGGCACCTGAGAAGCACAGTGAGGGCAGGAAGGACCCTGTTCCCAGCAGCCCTTCTGAAGGCGTGCCCCCAGTGACCTAACAGCCTCCCATTAGCCCTCACCTGTGACGCCCTCAGCCACAACCCCGGTGGTACCATAGCCTAAAGAACCTAACTGTAACACCAAGCTTGGTATTGCAAGAACAACCCCCAAGGCTAATGCGTGATATAATGAAGATTCCCTAATCCAAAACCCAAAAATGCTTACAGATCCAAACCTCAGAGCACAAACAGGATGCCACCACAAGTGTAAAGTTTACCCCTGACCTTGCATGTCAGTCAGTCAAAGCCAAACCCCAAAGAATGGCATAAAGTCATCTCAAGCCACACACGTGAAACAAAAACAAAGTTTGTGTTCGGACTTAGCCGTCACCCTGAAGGATTCCTTATGTATTTTTTTCCTTATGTACAAAATCCTTTAAAGTGCCCCAAATCAGAAACACTTCTAGGACCAGTTCTGTCTGAGTCCTGAAAAATGAATAGAGGCTTGTATGTGTGTCTGTCTGTGTGTGTGTTGTCTGTGTGTGTGTGTGTCTGTATGTGTGTGTCTGTGTGTGTCTCTGTGTGTGTGCCTGTGCCTGTGTACGTGTCTGTGTGTGTGTATCTGTGTGTATGTGTATATATGTCTGTCTGTGTGTGTCTGTGTGTCTGTGTGTGTGTGTATCTGTGTGTGTGTGTCTGTGTGTGTGTCTGTGTGTCTGTAGCATCCCTGCCCTACCCTAGGTCGCACCAGGTTCTGCTGAGGATTCTGATGTCTACTCCCATCTTCACCTTACAGAGACACACATGCCTGTGTGGGATCCTGGAAGGCAGCCTGTTTTCTGGTCGAGGTAGGTTTAAACCCGGGAGACCCAGCAGGTGTTCTAGGGACGGAGGGCCCGTTTGCCATGGTCCCAGACACCAGGCTCCTGACATGAGGCCCCAGCTCTATAATTCTGTGGCCATCACTCACACAGGGAAATGCCCAGGTCCCTGGGATTCTGTCTGGACTCCACCCCCACAGTTACCTGGCAACATCCAGGTAGGCCTGGCCCACTATAAAAGGAGCTGCTTGCCCCCTCCTCTCTCTCTTACTGTCTTACTCTCTTACTCTTGCCTCTCTCTCTTGCCCTCTCGCTCCCCCAACTCTCTCTGCCTTCCCTTCCCCCCTCTCTCCACGTGGTCATGGCCGACCTCTACTTCTCTACTCTCCCTCTCTCTGCCCTTCTGCAATAAATGCCTTAAAACTATGAACTGCCTCTTCTCATCGGGATCCACAGTGCTGGAGCAGTAGAGCAGGTTTTCCTCTAATGAGCCACGTCTAATCTCACGCAGAGGGCCTCTCTGGTTCTCTGCCACGGCTTCGGACAACCCAAGCCACCCTCCTGAGCAAGCCTGGGAGACTCTCCTCTCCGCAGAAATCAGCCGGAGCTCTCTCTTCCTGTCCTGCAGTGTCCAAGAGTTAGAACCTGCTGTCCCCAGCCTCTGTGCAGGCCTGGGGACCCTGAGTCAGACTGTGCTTCCCTGTGGAGAGCCGCTTGAGCCACACCCTGAGATGGCGCTGGTTTCCGCCATCCTGAGTGTGAGTGGTCTCATAAACAAGCCCTTATTTGGCTAAGCTTGCTGCCCTTGGTTGCTTCCGCATTTGCTGACCTATCTGCTTTTGCCATGTGGCCCATTGGGATTGGCTAAGCTTGGGAGTACTTAAAGGCTGAGGGTGTTGCCCTGGGGGTCAGAAGATTGTTCAAGGTTCCTGAATAAACTGCATAAAGAAGAGCTCGTGGGTCGCGTCTTTCTTGCTGGTCACGGTGGACGCCCATATGTGGAACTCACTCCTCCTTCACTCGAAGAGACTCAGAACTTTTTGTAGTCAGGGTGCGGCTCAAGCGGCTCTCCACCCTTTCCTACCCCCAGATCGGGGTCCTGCGGCTTCTCACAGCCCAAGACCTGCCCAGCGGCAGTGTGGGGTGCATACAGTCAAACTTCCTGCATCCACTTCCATGAGTGGCCTTATCCTTGTGGCAGGCCAGATGTGGGCCCCCATTTTTAACCCATATGCTTGTGCTTTGTGACCTTGATAGCTGTCATGATAATCTTTAACTAGCTAGGATTCTGAGTGTTGGCAGTGTCAACTAGACTCGGGGAAGCTGTCTTCCTTTCGCCTCGCCTACATTTGCTCTTGTGGTAACTTGGAGGCTGGTACACTGTTTGTCACAGATACCCCAATCCTCTTTGTATGGTCTGTCCAGCTGGCTAGCCCAGGCTCTTTGCCAAAGTTCTCTCCCATCAGTAGGAGGGGAAAGCCCAGAAGGCAAGCACTTCCTGGCCTCAGCTCCATGACTTTCCTGTGGGTTAAGGCTAGACCTAACACCAGCCCAATTCTAGGGTTAAGGGAATGAGATAACACCCACTCTGAAAACAGCTTCTACCAGCAGAGACAGAGTCCAGACACACATACACAGACAAACACACACACACACACACACACACACACACACACACACTCATATACCCAGCCATGGCACATGGGACAGCAGAGGGGAGCATAGCACATGGGTCCAGGGCAAGCTCTATCGGCACTACCTTCCGAGCCTGTGAAGGTGCAGTCCTATCTTTCCCCATGACTCCAAGAATCATCTGGCTTTTGTTGCTAAGGTGCAAAGGTATGTCTGAAATTAGGAATCTTCAAAAAGTACACCATGATTCTTCTGCTAAAACACACAGAGCCATGAGGGTAACTTCTCTGAGGTACAATGTCCAACTTAGGATGATTCGATTGGTGACATTTCAACTCCCTGGTGTATCAATGACACATACTCTATAATGATGCTTTGAATGTTGAACTGTGGCCTTTTCTTGGGCTAGTGACACACAATATGACACTCATTCCTTGATGCTGGACCATAGCCACAAGCCCCAGCTCCCAGTTGGGTGTGCATCACTCCGACAAACAATCAAGACCTCCCCTCCTAGTGAGCTGTGAAACCCAGCCGCGGTGTTCAGGAGGCTGCACACATACAGTGCACATTCACCTCGATGTGTTTCAGCAGTCATCCTGACATATTCCATAGCGGGATTGCTGAGATCTAACCCTGCCTTAAGCCAGATGGCTCTGTCTTCTTGACAAAAACTGAAGAGGTCTAATCAATGTAAAGGAAACTTCTAAATTATGTGAACGATCAGGAATTAATTTAAAAAAAAATAAAATACACTTTCTTAAAACTGTCATGAAGAGTTGATCTTTAGAATGCGGGACTTTATACAACTTGATTGTCCTGATCTCTTACCATAAGCCTTTCTAAAGAAGGGGATTTGGGGTAGACTGGTCTAGAAGAAGAGAAGCTAACAAGGTAAATCAGGTAAATGCAGTGGGGAAAACATGCCTGGATTCTAATCCCTGAAAAACAGACCTCAGCCTCAAACAATGTCTGTGGAAGTGACAGCAGAGAGTAGGTGACTCTAGGGCATGTGCGTTGCTCAGTCAGGGTAACGAACGCTCCACGGGTAGGACAAGGACATCTTCACCTAAGAAGCATGTACTCAAGTGTCTGTTCTTTCTTCCATTCACTAAAACACCGTTGTTCTGCTCCAGGCTCACCCTTCTGTAAGGTCAGCCTTTACAGAAGGTAGACCCAGGTCGGCAGGTTCAGTCAACAGCAGACCGACCAAGTGTCCACACTGACCACATACAGGATTTTGTAATTCCCTAAACTGTACCACACGGCAGCTACTCTCACAGCATCTACACAGCACCAGGCGAAAGAGAACATCTAAAGGGGGTTCAGGGTGCATGGGAGGGCGTCAGAGGTCATAAATGAGTACCACACCATTTCATGCACTGAACTTAAGCATTTGCAGATTTTGCTGTCTGTAGGGGAGCACTGGAGCCATGTCTCCCCAGGAGAGCAACAGACTCCTATACTGGCTCTTCTGGATTGCCGGGCTGGGACCCACAAGTCCTGCCACAAATGTTTCCAAAGTGGGATGTTGTGGGGGAGTGCCAGGCTGGAGGGACAAGCACCTGCTGCTTCTTGCTCTTCCCCTGCTCTTTGCCCAGCAGTAACATTCCCTCTCTGGTGACTGTAGTGCTTTCCTGGAGAAACAGCTGTATCCAGCTGCTGAGTCTCAGCCCCCAGTTCTGCAGCCACCCAGCCCCATGCCCGTCAGCAGGGACACAAAGCAACTTGGACCCCATCCTTAAATACCCAGTTTTGCATACTCCAGCCTTGTGCCCTTTTCTTCCAGTCCTTGGGATAATAGCCATTTCTTAATAATTACTTCCTTGTTGGTTTATTTAGGGGTCCCTTTGACTCTACCAGTTATCTGGAAAACAGTCTTATACCTACCTAACAGGTTATAGCAGTAGTCCCCACATATAGTACATAGTTTCAGTTAGATGAGGGTTTTTTTTTAAAGCAGTAAAAAATATTAATATTTGTCTCTCTCAAGATACTGCCTAGTCTCACAAATATTATTATAGCATATTGTAAAAATTATTCTATTTTATTATTAGTGATTGCTATTAATCTCTTACTGGACCTAACTTGTAAATTGAACTTTGCCATAGGCATGTATGTATAGAAACAGAGACAGTCCATGCCAGGCTCAGTTCTGTCTACAGTTTCTGGTACTGACTAGGGATGTTAGAGTGTACTCCTTGAAGATAAGGGACACCATGGGGTAGTAAATTCACTCCATCTAAACAACATGTAGACTTTTTACCTTCAAAACATATAATGACATATGCAGTTTTTAAAAAGGTTTAGTCAAAAGAAAAAATAGATAGTGTCTGTGTGTATATATATATATATATATATATATATGTTACATACATGAACATACATGTATACCTGCACAAAGGAAATAGGATAAAATGTTGAATTAGATGCAATGGGGTGACCCAGCACTGAATTATTGGATTGTGCTTTCAACTTTTCTTTGAATTAAAATGTTCTCATGTTAAAATGTTGAAAAGAAAGAAAATACCCATTTCACTGCTTGGTGTGGTGTGAGTGTCAAAACTGAGATTCCAGCTCACCATTTCCTAAGTTTACTCATTGCTGTCTGGAAGTCCCCTCCCCAGGGGGAAGGCTCAGGTGGACATGAGAGGCAAGGCAGGACCTTGTGGACAGCTGGCCTCAAGTCGACCATTGGAGTCCCTGACCTAGCCAGAATCTAACCTGGAGAGCTACAAGAAATCTTCAAATCTTGTCTCTGTCTAAGAGGAAGAGATCACCCAAGATGTCCCCAAACTCAGAAAAATTCCACTTTTGACTGTACAGGCAATTCCAGGTTTCTGACTTCAATCTCTTGTGCTCTTTGCATGTTCCTTCCACAGAGGCCCCTTCACTGTGAGCAGACACCTCAGCTGTGTCTCTGAGGAGAGCTCTGCATGCCTCTCTCACAGGACACTGCCAAGGCCCCAGCCACCTTCCTGCCTTGACCTGATTGCTGTCTCTATTCCCCTCCATGCCTCTGAATGCAGTGCCACATTTGATCTTGATACCCTGTGTTGTTCTGGGTTTCCACCTGTGGCCATGTATACTCTGTGTTATTTCCTGCCCTGGTTAGAGTTTTTAGTGAGTTGAGTTGGTATCTTGATAGGGCTTCTTTAAGAAAAGCATTTGGGCCAAGCATGATGGTACAGGCTTATAAGCCAAGCTCTTAGGAGGCTATAGCAAGAAGAATCCAGGCTGGAGGCTAGGGAGACCTTGTCTCAAATAAGAATGAAGCTGACCATGGTGATACACACATTAATCCCAGCACCAGGAAGGCAGAAGCAGGTGGATCTTTGTGGGATCGGGGCCAGCCTGGTCTATATAATGATCACTATCTCAATAAAATAAAAATAATAACATAACATAAAATGTTTACTTCAGCCCTGATAAAATTTGATTGACAAGAACTGTTAGTGTGAACTCTGGTCAGACCCTTCAGGAGAAGCCAGGGAATTGTCCTCCTACCTCTGAAGGCCTCTTGCAGAAGCCACATAGGGAAGACGGCGAAAGAGTAGCCCCAAAACAAGCAACAGACCCACCCAGGAGAGGGACATGAAGTGGACAGCTACTGCCTACGGCTTGCTCCATTCCCTCACAAAGGAACCACCTTTCTCATGTGACCAGCTTTCCACATGCCTTCTGCCCCCTCTGAGGGCCACAGCTACATGCATTACAGAGCCAGTGAAGACAAATGACTGTTGGCACTGCTTGCTCTGTGTAAAAGCAAAACCTCTGAGAGGTATAAGAAGACGCCCTCCTACCCCATTAGTCAGTCAAAGAACTAGACAGCCATATCAAGAAAAATTTTGAATACATACCTCATGATCGAGCTATCCCACATTTAGTCAGCTACAGATGTCCAAGGAGTGTATACCAGAATGGTCAGTGAGACTTTCTTAGAATAGAAATCAGCTGAAAACAGTGGCAACATCCGTTGGTGTGGCCATAGGTACACAGTCATTCTGCTAAATGCCCAGAAGAATAATAGTTAAAAAGAATAAAGCAGAAAAAAAAAAAAAACAAGAGACCAAACTACAATGCACATGCTAGCAGGCCGATGTGTTCTACAAAACTGTTCCCTACTAAAGAAAACTAAGAGCTCAGTAGAGGAATGGCTGACTTCAGGGCTGGGAGAGGAAAGCACAAGATAAGCCAGGAACATGTTGTGATGCCAGAAGTAAAGACTCAAAACCTATGGGAATGTCACAGGGACAGGGAAAGGAGCTCCTGTTGGCCAAACATAGAGCACAGAGAACAAACAAGCTGAGCGCGCCATCCCTCGGGAAAACAGAACTCTTGCTTACAGCACAGTGGCACCACGACCACTGACCCTCTCGCAAGAATCGCAATTGATGGAAAAATCATTACTCTGCAACAATTGTCAAAACGATTGGCCTTATCAAAAATCATCGACAGAAGCCAAGCATGAGAAAAGGGTTGGTGAGGAGCTGTGTGGGAGAAGTGAGTCAGAACCGTCGGCTTAGCAGCCTACAATGGATCACGCATGTGCAACGCAGCAGGCACTTCCGCATTTACTAATCCTGGAACCGGCCGGACACCCAGAACAAGGACAGATCATGTGACCTGGGCCACTGATCGCCTGGTGCCGGCTGTGCAGGATGACTGAGGGACCATGGGTGAAGGGTATAAAGGCACTCCCCACTACAACAACATCAAGTCTGCTTCTGCTCCTCACCTGGCTTCTGGTCTCATTGATCCCAAACCTTCTTTCCCACTACCCCCAAGGATTGTCTTGGGGGGCCTGAGGGCTTGGGCAGCATCTGGTCCCCAGCATGGGACTCTCTACCATGTGATGACAGAAGTAAAGAAGGACTCAAAACCTATGGGAATGTCACAGGGACAGGGAAAGAACTCCTGTTGGCCAAACATAGAGCACAGAGAACCAAACCAAGCAAGCTGAGCATATGGGCCTGAGCACTAAGCTTGCCTGAGTCCAGGTTTATTTTTTGATTGCAGTTGTCATCTTTAAATTTCTTGGACTAAGACCTTTTTTTACTCACTGTGGCACTGTCAAGTGCCCCCTTCAGTGTTTTTCCGGTATGTTGACCCCTTTATGTTCCATGTGCTTTGCCCCCTGTGAGTGGTAAACACAGGGGCCTCCTTCCTCCTCCTTTGTGTTGTCTGGATAGGGAGGTACATTCTGTTTTACATTCAGTTTACCCAGCATCTCCACGTAGACTGGCCATCCAGGAGATGGAACCAAAGACTGCCTTCCCCATGGCGTTCCTTGACCGCAGACCCTGTTTGGGCATAGGGCTGTGACTTAATGAATCACGAAGTCCCCCACTAAGCACTAGATACCTGAGTCCAACACACACTTTCCTCTGTTCTCACTTTTTCCCTTTATTGTAAATTTACCCTTGTGTCTCGTCTAGCCATGAGTAGCCTCCCCCTCCCACTGGAAGGAGCCCCAAATAAGAGCCCTTACATCCCTTCTTATCCCCAGGCATATGAAAGTCATGTCATTGGATCTGGAAGCCTTCTGGACTGGGGCAGCAGGTCTAGCCCCATGGAACCTGATTTATGGATGAGGCTTTTGTTTCTGGCCCAGAAACACAAAATGAATTTGGGGATGCCCTCCCCCAATCCCTTTTGTTTCCAATTTTTCTTGCCATTATTGCTGGTCTAAAATCTTCTTCCACAGAGGAAGTTACTGCCTCCCACAGCAAACATTGTCAGGAACAAGGGAGTGTGAACTTGTCCATAACTGCCTCTCCTCCAAATCTCTTGGCTGTACCAGACTCAAGGAGGAGGAGGAAGAGGAGGATCAAGGGGAAGCCCTGATGCAGCCAATCTCTGGTTGGGTTCCTACACCCCTGGCTGACCTTGCTTTAATTAGAAAGGTGGCCAATGAATCAGGGCCGGATTCTCCCTACTTTGACCAGGTCTTAAGAGAGTGGGCCTTGTAGGGGATGGAGCTGATGTTAAAGTCCTGTTCTTGATCCTTGGTTCTTGATCTATCACTAAAGATGATAGTAGCCAATGAGCTGAGCAGAACAGGCAGGACTTTGGGGTATCCAGAGGCAAGTTAGCAGATACAGGGGAGAAGAAAGGAGGTGTTAGCCATGCTTAAGAGGGAGAAAAGCTAACCATCCATGTGAGATCTCTCGGGCAAAGCAGCCACAGGCCACTTCTCCTGGTGGGAGGTTGGAGTGTTAGGTTGGGACTGAAGGTGGCTGAGTAACTGAAGTTGAGGGCAGATTTAGGGTGCTGAGCTGGAAGTACTGGGAAGGGCACATTACCATGGTAGATTAGAGGTACCTAGCAGTTGAGCCAAGAAGGCAGATTGAAATTGAGCAATGTATGTGTGTCTGTTTTTCATCTGCAGATCTAATATTCTCTGGACTGGGGCTGGTAGCGCATCCCATTCCCGGAGCTTAAAGCAGGGTAACAAAAGCTACACTCTACAGATGGTGCTCAACATTGAGGCAAGAATCCACCATTAATTTAGGAATTCTCAGATGGATTACACACACACAATAATATAAGTCTAGGAAGAGGGGAGAACTGGTTTCTCAGTGAGTGGAGTGGAGTGAGTCACATGGCTTCAGCTCATGCAAAACTGGAACAAAGGAACACAGAGAAAGCCTCATCTCAGAGATGCTGGGAGCTCCTGCTGTGCAGAGAGACAGATCAGCTGCTCTGAGGCAGATTCAGCTGCCAGCTTCATACAGCAATAATCAAAGGATAGAATTTTAAAATCTGATGTAATTGTTTTTAGGGATAGAAGGCAATGCAGATTTTGCCCAAGCCATGTGGAGATTTCTTCCTGTGGTTCAGAACTGATACAAAGAGCTTAATATGAGAGGCAGAGAGACAGATGGTAGAAGCAGCACGTTTCCTACAAGCAAATAATCAAAATAGGGATAAATAAAATTTGATTTAATTTAATTGTCTTTTTAAGGAAGAAGGGAGTGTAGTAGTGATTGTTTAAATGTCTTAAGTATGCAGAGATATTAAGCTCCACAGAAGGTAGAAGTTAGAGGGAGAGTGAATGAAAAAAAAATGCTTTAGAGAAGATTTGACAAAGTTTTGACAAGACAGTTTCTCAGGATCTTTGAATATGGTCTACTCATGGTATTTCTGGGATTTCTTTGCCTAGTATGACATAGAACTTGGAAATAGTAAGTAGACATAGATATTAAATAATTTAGGCCTTGATGTCATGAAGATCAGGGCAAGAGACAGCAGGAGCACTCTCATCAGTTCATATTAGTTGAGATTGATTTATTTGCTTTGAATTGTTTCCTTTATCTAAATGAGTGTGGTTTTGAGTTTGATGGTTATATTAAAATTCCTCTGGGAGAGATGTCAAGCTCAATGTTTAATGATTTCTGGGTACTGGACCTAGGACTCATTATTTTGGAAGAAAGTCTCTGTATTTGTGTTGACAGGAAAGGAACAGAGGCTTTGGACCCCTTCCAGAGTGACATGAATCAGGTATACCAGGGGGAGACCACTGAAGAACTAGAAAAATTCAGGAGAATCAAACAGGACATTCTTTGTGCTGTCTTTCATATGTCATGAATGAAGATATATTGCAATTTGTTATTAATAAAATTAACTCATATTATTGGATTTCAATCAATTAGGATATGTTGGTAATATTAAAATTAATCCAATAATCCAATAATACAAGGAGTTGGAAATTTGTTGATTGTCATCCAATGATCTCTCTAATTTGGTAATTGGAGAAATAGGTTCAACATTGTATAATCTATATATACTGTCAGCTTGTTTGTTTGTGACAGTGTCTTGCTGTGTACAACATAAGGGAAATCTTGCTTCTCCTATCTTGACATTTGTAACTCTTGTATCAAGTTTGAAGAAGAGGACTCAAGTCAAATAGCTTTGACCATAACAGGAAGTCTGTATACAAAAATCGAGTCTACAATTCATTTCTTGGTTCAGCAGAACTATCAACTCTCAGCTTAGCTACAATGGAGGTAAAATCCTTTGGTGATGTGAGGGTCATTGAAATACAGCCTGATTACAATGAAACCCAATGTCTAAAAATTGTTCTTATTTTGGGCTTGTACCACAGTAAAAGCCAAGATTTTAAACTCTACTAAATATAAAACAAACAAAAAGACTTTATATATTCATGTTCATTTAAGAAAATACTAGTAGTGATGTATTATTTTTAAGTATACAGCTAATATGTTTGGAGTTATTTAAAATTTATATTGAGAAAAATGTATTTTCACTATTGCTGTAGACGAGCATCTACATAAGACTGTTAAATTGATTGTTGTTTTATATCAAACAACTTTTATAATACTTATTTTCATTGTTATAAAGGAATACGACAAAAAAGATATTGTAGGTATTGAATGGGGGGGTCTATGGGAGGAGCAGTGGTACAAAAGGGGAACAAGAATGTGATTCAATTCTATTTAATTAAAATATGTTTTTAAATGTTAAAAAAAAACTCATAAAAAATGACAGATGTCATTTACCTGCTCAAACAAGGAGCAGAATTTCATCCTTAACTGACCTGTGTACCCTGCACAATCCATACAAATATCTTAATGATACTAAAATTTTGGTTGTGAGATTCATATATTACAGAATGTACAGCTTTGGTTAGGTTC
The DNA here is from genome assembly GCF_008632895.1 of Mastomys coucha. Taxonomy (NCBI): domain Eukaryota; kingdom Metazoa; phylum Chordata; class Mammalia; order Rodentia; family Muridae; genus Mastomys; species Mastomys coucha. The sequence continues at coordinate 27,007,128 of NW_022196911.1, forward strand.
ATTCTCATAGATGCTAAACTGACCTGCTTGGCCTCCTGCTTCCGGTTGCTGCCCAAAACAGCTTCATGGATTGTCACTGATTCTAGGTCATCTCACTTCATCCAACCTTTCAGACAGATTTGGTCATAATTTCAATCAAGCTCTGAACCTTCCAAATATACAGAGCCTGGATAACAAGTACTAACGATAGCTAGCTTTCTTAAGTCTAACAAAATTTCTAATTTTCCTGTTCCTTCCCACCCCTTTAAAGAATTTTTCATCGCCCATTTTCAGCAGGAAGATGTTATAGAGAGTCACCATCCCTATCTCTTGGGTGTCTGATTATGGTTATTTTACAAATTATAGATGGGTTGTCATTTTAAGGGATAATTTGGGAATGCTCATAATTTTGAACAGGGAGGAAATAGGTGGGATGGATTACTAAATTTTATCCTTGAACAAAGCATTGTGTAGCCATATTCTTAATTGATAGAAATCTTTATAATTGACACAAATTGAAGTTATATTTCTTACATTGGTACATAATTTATATTGATACAGCCTTAAGGTTTTCATTGGTGTGAATTTCTTATATTAATACAAAATTTGAGATTAATATTGTTCTTCTTAGGCAATGTGATTATGCAACTCATTTAAGAATACAAGGCTTAATAGACTGGACCAGAAAAGAAATTCTTCCCATCACATAATAATAAAAACACCAAATGCAGTACACAAAGAAAGAATTTTAAAAGCAGTAAGGGAAAAAAAGGTCAAGTAACATATAAAGGCAGGCCTATCAGAATTACGCCAGACTCCTCACAGTCTTTACCAGAGACTATGAAAGCTAGAAGATCCTAGGCAGATGTCATACAGACCCTACAAGAACACAAATGCCAGCCCAGGCCTTGCCTCTCCCTCTTGATACTTCTACACCCTCATTGGGGCCTCCTAAGGGGCCTTCCAGTCCCGGATCCTCTGACATCTATTGGGTCCAAAAGATAACTAAAGAGTGCCC
>NW_022196911.1:27009188-27009674 GCF_008632895.1 Mastomys coucha
AGACAGGGTTAGTTTAAAATAGTCTAGATAAAGTCACCCAGAGCCTTGAAGAATGAATCCTGGTATCACAATTGGTTCTCCACCTCCCCTTGGCTCACCACCCTCCTCTCTAGTCTGTTAGGAACATTTGTGGGCCTCCTTCTTCTTCTCTCCTTTGGCCCTTGGGCCTTCAATCGTCTAACTACCTTTGTTAAGAATCAGGTTGACTCCACTACCAAACCGGTGAAGGTCCACTATCATCGCCTTGACACTGAAGAGCCATCGCAGGCTCCCATCTCTGTGGCCCAGAGTGCCCCAGACTCCCCGCCCTTTGGCCAGCCTCTCAACTTTCAGGTCTTACAAGAAGGACGCTGGAAAGATAGGTTTTGCCTTGGGTCTCTTAGGAATGGTCCATCCCATCTCCCCCTCTATTCAAAAAAGCCTAAGGCCATCAGCCCTGACCCACCCAGGCACTCTCCCACGACAAGGGACCTGGTAAGTCAGAGA
>NW_022196911.1:27009684-27010232 GCF_008632895.1 Mastomys coucha
TCACGGCAACGATCTTTACATTTTGGGGTCATCCAAGACATTCTTGAGGGCGCTGATTCCAATTCGGGGAAACGTCAGCTCCTCTCAGTTGCAGAACTCTGTCTCTCACAGTCCTGGCCTGGGTCCCGTCTCCCTTCTCGTCTGCCCTCTTGCCCTCCATCTCAGGCCTCTATTTCCTTTATTCTCATTGATATGCCACAGGAGGACTGTCAGATTCTGTCACTGCCTGCCTGCTTGTCGGTGCTCCCGCAGCCCCTCTAAACCCACTTCTCCCCTCCCCTGTCCCCCCGCTCCCTCTTCATGTCATCCTCCTCCTCCCTATGACTACCCTTTCTCCGCTGCAGAGAAGGGCCTTTCTAAACCTCTCTGCACTCCAGTCTTCCACCAGCCTCAACCGCCTGTCACTTGGTCTGAGACACACCCATCTGCCCCAGTCTCTGCTCCTTCTACCCCTTCTAGCCTTCCTTCTTCCTCTGCACCTCTGCGGTCCACACGCAAAGACCCCCCCTCCTACTCATGAACACTCTGATTCGGAGGCCGAACAGTCT
>NW_022196911.1:27011556-27012442 GCF_008632895.1 Mastomys coucha
ATGTTTCAAAAACAGACACCCCACAGTTCTGCCCAGCTCCTTGAGTTAGAGGCGGTCCTACACGCCTTCGAACTCCTTGCAGATACTCCTTTCAACCTGTATACTGATGGTGCCTAAGTTGCCTCCTTTGTCCCTCTTCTTGAAACTGTCCCGTTCATCAAACCTGATACTAAAGCTTCTCCTCTCTTTGCTCAGATCCAAAACCTTATCTCCAGATGCTCCCAGCCCCCCACCTCCAACCCTATTCCAGCCCACTATTCCTTCTGGGCCCCCATGTTCGGCAGAGCTCAAAATTAAGTTAGCCAATGCCTCGATTGTTACGCTCAAAAATGATAGCTCTCCTAAGTATCCTGAATGCTGGATGTGCTTCTCCCCAACCCCACCATTTTATGAAGGCTTTGCCTTGCTTTCCACCCCTATTTTTACCAATAATACTTCCATGGCTGTCTCTGCCTCAGGCCCTGAGCATGGCATAACTGTTCAGTCCATTTCTGGGATCGGCACCTGCCTTTTAGGCCCTAATATGCTCCCTCCTCAGTCCCTTACAGGAGTTTGTAATCAGACTTTTGTTCTTAAAAACACCTATATGTATGTTCTTGCACCTAACAATACTTATTTTGCCTGCTCTATAGGCTTAATGCCTTTTTTGTATTCCTCTATCTTTCTGGGTAATTGGGATTTGTGCGTTATGGTTATTCTCCTCCCTCGCTTCTCTGTTCATAACCCTGAAGAATTTTTGAATTTTGTAGAGAAGGGGGTATCCATCCACCCCAGAATTAAAAGAGAACCTTTTACAGCTCTGACCATTGCCACTATTTTTGGCATTAGTGCCGTGGGCGCAGGCACAGGCATTGCCTCTCTGATTACATCCAAACAAGGCTTTGCA
>NW_022196911.1:27013853-27018094 GCF_008632895.1 Mastomys coucha
CCTATTCTTTATTCACAGGTTGTGACCCTCCTCGTTCCCCCGAATAACGTGACCTGCAGGCCAGGTCATCAGAGCAGCCTTGTGTGGCATTCCTTTTGTCTTGGTAATCCTGACTAGCCCCTAGAAAGGTGTATATTGCCTTGTTTATTTCTCGGGGAGTAGGCATCAGCCTCAGACCCCAAGGATTTCACAATAGGCAGCGTTTGGAGCCATGAAACTGTTGCCAAACCTGGGAAATCTATTTCTGAACTTATCAGAGCAACCCCAGGAAGTGCAGGATCCTCAGTTCCACCACCCAAACAGTACTGACCCCAAAATAAGGGTTCAGGTGCTGTCTACAGTAGTTTTTGGGCCCTTGCCTCCAGGGAACTGAGGGTTACTTTCAGGTCAAAGCAGCATTATTATAAAAGGATTGCAGATCTATCCAAATAATCAATCGTCTATCTATAGATAATGATTACAAGGGAAAAATAAAAATTATGGCTGCTTCCCCCCATGGCATTATAACTGTACCTGCTAACAAAAGAATTGCTCAACTTGCTTTAGTTCCCTTAACATCTGTTACCTTCCAAATTTGTTAAGAGTAAGGGAGAACAAGGTGGGCTTGGTTCCTCTGATGTGTACAGGGTCCAATCTATTATTATTAAGAGATCTAACCTTAAATTACTAATTGAAGAAAAAAAGGTTTTAAGGATTAGTAGACACTGGAGCTGATGTACTCACTCACCTCCAAGGAATTGGTTATTCCACTAATCCAAGACAAATTTCAAACTACATTTATAAAAGGTTAATGAAACTAGGACTTATGGAGGCATTAAAACCTGGCTTGCCTACTCTACCATTTCAGGAAATGCATATAGAACTATTATGGATTTGGAGGATTGTTTTTATACTATTCCTTTGCATCCTGATGATTGTAAAGGGTTTGCTTTTAGTGAGTTTGCTTATAAACTTAAAGGACCCATGAAGTGATATCATTGGAAAGTTTTGTCTCAAGGAATGGCTAATAGACCTACATTATATAAAAAATTTGTCTCTGCTTCAATACAAGAGTTAGAACTTTGAATCCTTTAGTGTGTATTATGCATTATATAGATGGTATTTTATTAGCTGATTCCTCTGAATGAGTTTTACTACAAGTCTTTGCTCTTACACAACAAGTTTTAAAATTTTGGTGTAGTTGTTGCTTCAGAAAAGATTCAAAGGCAATATCTTTTTCAATAATTGGGACATCAGTTATATCCTAAACAAATTGTGACACAGAAAATTCAAGTAAGAACATTTACTTACTTCAAATTATTTTCAAAGATTGTTAGGAGATATTAATTGGCTGACACCTCATCTTAAGCTTACCAACGGAAGACTTAAACCTCTGTTTGATATTCTCAAGGGGTATGCAAATTCTAATTCCCCTGGACAATTAGTTGATGAGGGACAAATAGTTTTGCAGAAAGTAGAAGAAGCTATTAGCCAACAACAGAAACATTATATAGACTATGATCAATTGTTGGCTGTTTGCATTATTGCTACTCATGTGCCCACAGCAGTTCTTTGGCAAAAGGGACCATTAAGGTAGAGTCATCTTTCTTCTTCTCCAAAGAAAGTTTGAACACCCTATTATGAAGCTGTTGCTGTGTTAATACAGAATTGTAGAATAGAACATGAAAGTATTTTGGAAAGAATGTCTTAAGAAATTGATGAAATGTTTATTCCTTCTCTCAAACAGGTATTAAATTGGCTATTGGAGAATACTGCTATTTGGCCTATTGCATGTACAAAGTTTTCAGGCAAAATTGACAAGTTGTTGCAATTTGCCTCTAGGAATGCCTTTGCATTTCCTGTAAGTTTGCGAATATAGTCAATAGAGAATGTGCTTGCTGTGTTTACAGATGGCTCATCTAATGGGAAAGCAGCATATGTAATTGGATCACATGTTTATTCTCTCAAGTTTCTCATCTGCTTCATAAATAATTTGAATTATGTGTTATAACGAATGTTTTTGACATGTTGAAAAATCAAGCTTTTATTTTGTATCCTAATAGCCAATATATAGCTCATAGTTTACTATTGCTTGAAGTTGCTCCTTTTTAAAGATATTGCTAATTCTCATTTTGCAATTATTTATGCAAATACAACTCAATTTAAGAGAAAGTACTGTTCCTTTAAAGGACTTTTTTTTGACATTTAAGAGCCTGACCCCTTAGGGCAATGCCACAGCAGCTTTGTATACCAGGCAGATTATAGGCCTTACACAGGAACAATTGGCCATACAATTTCATTCTTGACATCATCAAATTAGTAATAGCTTGAGACAATAATTTTGTACTTTTTAGAAAATATGCACGTCAAATTATAAAGACTTGTTCTTAGTGATCTCAATTTCTACCTGTACCAATAAGGCTGTTAATCCACAAGGACTTATACCTAATCAATTATTGCAAATGGATGGTACTCAGATTTCTGATTTTTGAAAATTAAAATATGTACATGTGACTTGACACCTTTTCAGGCTTTCTAATTGCAACTGCTTTAACAGGAGAAGAAACTAAAAATATAATTAACCATTGCCTGCATTGTTTCTCTATGCTTGGTGTTCCAAATCAGATTAAAACAGACAATGGAACTGGCTATTATAGTCAAGCATTTGAGATGTTTTGTAGACAATATAATATTACCCATATTACTGGGATTCCTTATTATCCTAAAGGACAAGGTATTGTGGAACAGGCCCATGGAACTTTATAAAAAACAAAAAACAAAAAAGGGGGGAATTATATCCCCATATACTGCATTATTTAAATCATGAATTTTTTATTTTTAAAATTTTAAAATTTGGATGCTAAGAAATTCTCTGCTGAGTGTCTATGGCACCCTACAACTAGGCATACTTATGCCTAGGTGAAATGGAAGGATCCACTTACTGGTATATGGCATGATCCTTATCAGGTATTTAATATGGAGAAGAGGACATGTTTGTGTTTTTTCCTCAGGATGCTGCAGGAGCATGCTAGCTGTCGCTAACCCTTCTCCAAGCAGTTTATTCAGGAACCTTGCACTACTGAATCATTCATTCATCTCTCTCTTCTCCTCTCAGTCCCCAGAACTCGCAGGTTAAATAATTTCCCTGGTCCCAATCAGCATCGGCAACACGGCAAAGCATAATAGGCTATGAAAAATCATGCCAGCTTGCATCACAAACTGGAGGCACTCAACTTTTCTAAATAAGGACTTGTTTATCGCGATGCTCCAAATAAGGATTTGTTTATTGCGGTGTTCTGTGCTCTGGCCAGAGGCCAGGCACCATATTTAGGGTGACAGCTGCAGCTCTCCACAGTTCCCCCTTTTTGTTTTAAACGCAACAGGCAAGAGTAGAGGTCTGATCTCCAGTAACCATGAGAAGGACATTGCAATGGCCTTGCAACCTGGTAGTAATATCTCTTGGCAAAATATCAAACCCGTCTTTGAGAACACGCACAGCTAGTTTGTACTACAAACTGGGCTTATTTAATATCTCTTGGCAAAATATCAAACCCGTCTTCGAGAACACGTACAGCTAGTTTGTACTACAAACCGGGCTTAGTTTACATAGCCACTCGGTACATGCCTCTGTCTTAGGTGATTTATTTGCCAGAGCCCTAACCCGTAGAAGCCACTTGGCACGTGCCTCTGTCTTAGGTGATTTATTTGCCAGAGCCCTAACCCGTAGCAGCCAAGTTGGTTCCATGCCCGTCCTATGCCTTTTTTCTGGAGGTGGGACCTGAGGCATCAACCCACATGCAATCAGACGTGCTCTCCAAGAGACCGCTAGAAGCTGATCTCTAGTGCAGTGCTTAGCCTCGCATCCTGAGCGTGAAAAACAACATTCAGAATAGTTAACCAAGCCTGTGGAGATTGTCCTGCCTCCAGGGCTGCAAATGCTTGCACTACCAAAGCAGCCTGTCATTGCTGCCGGACCCGCATAGATGCACCACAATGCCAATATACTGACAAGGACCAGTAAAGCACCCACGGTTCAATACCTGCCCACTCTTTCAGATAATTCATAGCATGAGAGATCCAGGATGTCAATACACTAGCAAGGACAGGTCAACTCTGGTGGAATTCACGTGGACTATGGCTATGCGAAGATCCTGCAACAGATGATCCATTTCTCTGGACCAATTCCCTGTAAGTTACATCGACAATTGTCTAGACAAGTTAGCAGCCTGAGTGCGATTTTGATACTGTGCAGAGGTTCCTAA
>NW_022196911.1:27019034-27027790 GCF_008632895.1 Mastomys coucha
AAAGGACACAAAGGAAGATGCAGTATATGCTGGGCCATTATCTGTCTTTAACTGCTTAGGCTTTCCCCCATGTGTCCCAAGCCTCAAAGCAATGGGGTTTTAACATGTCTGGCCTTTTCTCCTCCCATAGGGGAAGCAAAAATGATTCCAGAGCAATTGTCTACAGTAACTTGAGCATATTTTAGTTTTCCAAATTCAGGTATGTGCGTCACATCCATCTGCCAAACGTGAAGGGGACAGAGCCCCCGGGGATTAATCCCTAAGGATGGTTGAGGTATAAAAGGAGCACAGTGGCCGCATGACTTCACAATATCTCTTGCTTCTGCTCTAGTAACTGCAAATATTTGTAAGATTTTCGCATTAACTTGAAATTGCTCATGAAAATCTTTAGCTCTTTGGATATTAGTAGTCATAAAAATAAACACAGCCCTGGTTGCTTTATCAGCCATATCGTTTCCTTCATAAACAGATCCAGGTGATCCAGTATGTGCCCGAATACACTGCACAAAAAAGGGAAATTTTCTTTCTTTAATCAAATCCTGCAATTCTCCTAATAAATGGCTTATTGGGCTACTAACTTTTATTTTCCTTACCAACTCTAAACCTTTCAATAAATTAACCACATATTGTGAATCAGATAATAAATTAAAGCTCTCCTTCATTTCTCTAAAAACCTCAGTTACAATTTTCAACTCAATAATTTGAAGAGATCCTGGTGTAAATTGCCTAATTATAGGATCCTTTCCCTGTATAACATAAGCTCCACATCCATTTTTGGATCCATCTGTAAAAATAGTTACAGCTCCTGCAATGGGACTTTTCTGGGTAATTTTAGGAAAAACAATTGGATGCTCCTTTATAAAGCACAGCAAGGGATCCTTAGGAAAATGATTATCAAAGTCTCCTGAATATGAACATTTCAAAATTGTCCAATCATCAATTGTAGCATTTAACACCTCTACCTGTTTGGTATTATAGGGAGTAATAATTATATATGGCTCACACCCAAAATACTGACGACATTGTTGAATACCTGACAAGGCTAATAAGGCTACTGCAGAGGGATAATGTTCTACAGTCCTACTAATAGCACTTTTGGGATGGATCCACAACAGAGGAGCACGTTGCCACAGAACCCCTGTAGGTTGACTCTCAGTTGCCAAAATGCATAACGAGATCTTTTCATCCAGGGAGCGCCGTGCCAAAAAGGCATGCTCCAATTCCTCCTCCTCCCTCTTCAATGTTTCTCGTGCCTTATCAGTTAATTGTCGAGGAGAATTCAAATAAGGATTTCCAAGCATAATGTTATACAAAGGCCTTAATTGTACATTGGGGATTCTCAATTATGGTCTTATCCATTGAGTATCTCCCATTAATTTTTGAAAATCATTAATTGTGGAAAGTTTATCAATTCTTAAGGAAATTTTCTGTGGAACAATTTTTTGAGAAAATATTTTCGTCCCTAAATAGGCTATTAACTTTTCCTTTTGAACCTTCTCAAGAGCTATAAACTTGCCTGTTCTAACCCCTTCACTAATTCTGTGTAAGCTGCATTCAACCTGGAATCACAATTTGCTGATACCAAAATATCGTCCATATAATGAATGCATCTAACATCAGGATACTTTTCTCTAATCGGTTTAAGGGCATGGGCTACATATAATTGACATATGATGGGACTATTGGCCATACCTTGGGGTAAAACCACCAACTGAAATCTTTTATCAGGCTCTAAATGCAAATCTAACACTATCTTCAGCACATAAAGGAATAGAAAAGAAACAATCCTTAATATCAATTACAATTATAGGCCACTTCCGTGGCAGGACTGATAATAATGGCAATCCTCTTTGAACCAGCCCTATGATCTCCATCTATTAATAGCTCTTAAATCATGCAACAATCGCCATTTTCCTGATTTTTCTTTATTACAAAAATAGGGGTATTCCATGGTGAAACTGAGGTTTTTATATGCCCCAATTCAATCTGTACTTGTACAAGGTGAGCTGCAGCCATCAATTTTTCAGAGGATAAAGGCCACTGAGGAACGCACACTGGTTCCTCTATCTTCCAAGTGATGGGTATACCTTCCTCAGGGGCCCCTAGGAAAATCCCAGCCTCTGCCTCCCTTCACACGGCTGAGCAACAATGGGGGACTTTCGGCCTTGCAAATACTTCCCTAGACCAAAGGAAGGATGATATCCCATGGCCTGTATAATACCACGAGAAGTCTCAGTATAATTTCTTTCATTAGTTAGTGTAAATCCCATTTCTAACAATAGATCTCGTCCCCATAATGATACTGGAAGTTCAAGTACAAATGGCTGGATTTTCCCTGAATGTCCCTCTGCATCTTCCCAGGGCAATTCTGTTGCACTCATGGTAGGTGTTTTTGCATAACATAATCCTTGGAGAGTTTGAGAGGACTCTTGAAGAGGCCATTCCTTGGGCCAATCCTTCTTTGCTATAATACTTCTATCAGTGCCAGTATCAAGAAGCCCTAAAATTTTCTTTCCACCCACTCTTATCTCCAAAAGAGGACATTGATCCAGGTGTAGGCTTACAAAGACTCTATCTGATCCCATAGAACCAAATCCTCCTTTTCCTCATTTTTTATTTTGTGATGGAAACATTTCATGACAACTGGGAAGAATATGAACCTGAGCTAATCTATCTCTGGGGGAGATGGAAACAATCCCTCGGGTGGAGGAAATCATAATCTTAACAACCCCAGTATAATCAGAATCTATGACACCAAAATGAATAACCCCTTTAATGCTGATGATGAATGGCCAATTAGTAACCCCACTGTTCCCTTGGGGAGTGGACCTTTGAAATTTGTTTCTATTAACTGAACACTCATCTGAGGGGTTAGTATGAGTCTGGTGGCAGAACAGAGGTCCAATCCTGCGCTCCCCTTAGTGGCTCTCTGCACTGGTTGAGATGCCGCAGGGTTGGCCAATTCCCCTCTGGCTTGCTCTCCATCGCCCCATATATTTGCAGGCCCTGTGGACAAGGGCCCCGCTGCCCGTTTTTTGACCTGGCTCCACCATAGCCTGTAGTAAGTGGCTTTCCATTAATATCTTTCATTGATCTGCATTCATTGGCCCAATGATTTCCCTTTTTACACCTTGGACACAATCCAGGTTGTTTTAGACGGTCCTGCATAGCCCATTTCTGCTGTTCTTCCTCTATTGGGACATTGCCTTTTAAGGTGTCCCAGTTGTCCACACCGAAAGCATGTACTGGGTTCCGCTTGTTACTTTGCGTTATCTGCATAACCGCAGCGGCAAGACCTGCATTAGTTAATGGACCACCCAGTTCCCTACATAATTTCATCCAAGCTTCAAGTCTCTTATGTTTGTAGGGAGTTATGGCAGCCTTGCATTCCTTGGTACATTGATCATAAACTAATTGCTTAATCAGCGGCATGGCCGCATCTGGGTCTCCAAAAATCCTTCCAACTGCTTCTACCATTCTAGCTACAAAATCTGAAAAGGGATCCATGGGTCCCTGAATAATTTTAGTCAAATGTCCTGCAACTTCTCTCTTGTTAGGCAATGATTTCCATGCTCTTGTAGCAAGCATATTAACTTGCTCATACACCTGTGGCGGATATCCAGTTTGCTGCTGTGCAAACCTGCCCTGCCCCAAGAGCATATCCAAATCCCAGGCAGGATTACCAGCTGCTCAATTAGCAGCAGCCTGTTCATTGGCATATTCTATTAAAAAGGCTTTCCAGTCCAGATATTGACCTTTATGAGAGGCAGGCTCTCATGGTACTCATCCAATCAGAAGAAGTCACGCAATATCTGTGAAGAGCCTCTAACTGGGAAACAGTAAATGCAGTTATACCCTAAGTGCGGACTGACTCAACCAAGTTCTTTATGACTTTAAAATCCAATGGTTCATGAAACCTTTGCCCTTGGGCATCTTGAAACACAGGGAAGCAATGCTGACCCCTAGCTTCCCTCCAAACTTCTGAACAAAAGGAAGTACCGTAAGTGGCAGTGTTATGGGGGGTGGGGGGATAAGGGTACAGGCAGCCCTGGGTCTGTGGGCTCCACCCTAATGGTGGACTTCTCCATTTTCTGTACTAGCTTCTCAAGTTCCCCTTCAGAGTCCAAGTCACTCTCATCAGTCTGATCTTTCTCAGACTTTGCTGACCTCTCTTCCTTCCTCTAATGCTTCCTGTCCCTTCTCTACTGCTTTAGAACACACTTCATCCTCCAGGCAGCTCCTAAGCAGTTTCCAGACTGGTCGCACTCCACCTTTTAAGATTCCTTCCTCCCAGGCGAAATCCAGATCTCTCCCTAATTCGTCCCAGCTGGACAGCCTCAGGTGACCCGACACTGTGAACCAAGGGGCAGCATATATCTACCTCTGACAGAAATCTTTCTAGGGTTCCTCTCTTCAATTCTATCTTTTTTGCTTTTAATAGCTCCTTAAGAGCAACAAACATGTGGCAAAATTGCAAGTTCCCCATACTATCACTTTTGATTTGCCCTTAACGGGACTTTATCGCTCCAACCCGGAGACCTTATTGCCTCTTTACCGAGGTCCTTGTTTGCCCTTTTGTCCCACCTTACCTGGGAACTTACCAGTCGACTGCCCTGTCTGCAAGGAGTTCTGAGCCATAGAAGATGTCCCCATTCGGGCCACTAATTGTCACCGCCTCACTGACCAGCGGAAATAAGGAGGTGACTACGAACCCTTCTCCAAGCAGTTTATTCAGGAACCTTGCACTACTGAATCATTCATTCATCTCTCTCTTCTCTCAGCCCCCAGAACTCACGGGTTAAGTACTTTCCCTGGTCCCAATCAGCATTTCCCTGGTCCCAATCAGCATCGGCTAAGCAGCAAAGCATAATAGGCTAAGAAAAATTATGCCAGCTTGCATCACAAACTGGAGGCACTCAACTTTTCTAAACAAGGATTTGTTTATCGTGATGCTCCAAATAAGTACTTGTTTATTGCGGTGCTCTCTGCTCTGGCCAGAGGCCAGGCACCATATTTAGGGTGGCAGCTGCGGCTCTCCACACTAGCAGTCAGAGTGATTGGTGTGAGGTGCTGGTGCTGGGACAAAGAATGATGCTGACCTGTGAGCTTGCTGAGTGCACTGGCAATAGTGACAAGAAAGCTGTATTGGACATATGGTCCTAACCTACCTTTGCTTGCCTATATCCCAGATTGGACAAACTGCCTCGCTTCAAATTTTTAGACCTTGTGGGACAGAGAACATGGAAACTGTGGGAACTAACTTAGAAAAATTAATCAAAAGAAAAAGTTATAATGACTCTTCTCTTTCCTTTAATGTGACTTTTTATTCTGACTCAATCGTGGACTGATCTAGAAATCAATCCAATATTGGAAAAAAGGAAATGACAGTCTGCATTTGGAAGTCTGGTTCTGGACATTTTCAGAGACATATTTGAAAGTTAGTTGCAGTTCTTTAGGAAGTTAAATTTTCAGTGGATAAAATGGTACAGGATGTGGATTTTGAACAAGTGTTAGTGCTCCTAATCTTTTATTCTGTTGTCTTGGCGTAATCCTTCTCTCACACCCTGCCCCTTTTCACTTCCATCCTCCCGTTCAGGTAGCCCAGTCCATCAATGGCCACTGGACAGCTACACCTATTATTGTTTATTGACTCAGGTTCCCCAGGATACTCTGCACTTTTTACAACTAATGCCACACGGGGACTTTCATTCATGGACTCTACAGATGCAATTCAGATGTCTACTGGCACTTGGCCTGTTGCTGGGACCATTTGCTTTGTGATGGACATCAAGGGGGCCCCCTTATATCTTACTTAGGAACCTCATAATGGGACTTTCATGGAACTAATATTTCAGGAAAGATTAAGGGGTTAGAGACTTTGGCCCCCACCATCTAGTCCTATCCCATCCATCACCTACCACCCCTTGCTGTCCCCCTATAAGTAGGATGTCCACCATAGTTGAACTCCCAATCCCTGGGAACACTGTCAACCTGACCCCTTGTTCTCACCCAGCACAGGAGTATGGGGTACATACTGCTAACATAAACAACTTTGATTTGACCTTCTATACCTTAGTGCTGTGGCACTTCCTACCACCCTAGGATCAGCCCTATCACCATAAAATATGCATCCAGACTCAATATGATACCTTTCTGAGAAACTGGGACCTTTGTGGGGCTCTTGGATGTATCAACTTGTGCCCCTCCTCCTTTAAGAGGTGATAGTATATGAGACTTTTACTGATCCAGCTTGTGATGGTAGGAATGTAGAGATAGTTATGGCCTCCCGGATAAATTGGGTCCCCGTGTGTGTCTCCTCCTCTTGCCCCTTTTTTTCTTTCTTCTCACAAACACTTCTGACATCTGAGAAGTGCTGAATTGTTCTAACACACCATGCCATCTAGTAGCATGCTGGTCCCATCACACCAAACTAGTCATCCTCCTATGTGAACCTGTGGTGATATAGATGCCTGTGACTAATGCAACTCTTTTCCATGCTATCTATCACTCTGATGTCTAAAACCGACACAACATGATTTGGCATCACTGCGGCCATCATTATCACCATCCTGGAGGCTGTAGTGGGTGCAACTACAGCAGCAGTGGCCTTGACACAAACTTCAACAACAGCAGAAATGCTAGACAAAGTAGTTCTCTCCTCTGCAGATGCCCTCCAGGCACAGGAGATGCTCAATCAACTTCTTTATCCGGTCATCTATATTTTACCATTTGAATGGCTGGTACCAACTGAAGTCAAAAGAGGGCATTAGACTTCCTGGACCTGGAGTTGCAGACAGTTGTGAGCTATCATGTGAGTGCTGAGAACTGAACTCAGTTCTTCTGCAAGAGCTGCAAGTTTTCCTAATTGCTGAGCCATCTCTCCAGCCCCAGAGCCTCTTGACTTTAATCAATAATCAATCATGAGAAAAACCAGCACAAAAGGCTCTGAATTCAGGGACTGGGACACAGCTTGGTGGTTAAGAAGACGGGGTGTTCTTCCAGAGGACCTGGATTCAATTCCCAGCACCCATGACAGCTGAAAACTATCTACAACTCAATCCCACAGGATCTGACACCCTCACACAGACACACATGCAGGCAAAATACCAATGCACATAAATCATTAAAAAAAAATAAAGGCTCTGATTTCATTAAGTTATAGCCTTTAAAATTTCCAATATCATAAATTATAAAGATATTAATAGCTGTAGGAGGTATGAGAATTAAAGACAATCCTTGATCCTGGATTTCAGAAAAGTACTATGAAAGACATTATTTTGAGTAATTGATCATTAATAGTAGATTGAACTATAAATAGCAGATTAGCCAGATTAGGTGACATATAACTATAATCCCACCAGTTGAAAAGCTGAGGCAGGAGGATCACTATGAATTTGAGGTCAACTAGGGCTACATAGTAAGTTTTAGGCCAACCAAAGCTATATATTTTTAACCTTGTAAAAATGCAGACAGTAGGTTAGCTAAGAAGAGTGTATCAAAACTAAGCTGAGAAGTATTGACTTATATGGCTGGTCTAGAAAATATTCAAATATCTGGTAGTAAAAGAATACATTTCCTTGTTTGAATTTCAAACAATTCAAAAAGTCTTAATTTTACAAATTGTATGTGTGTGTGTGTGTGTGTGTGTCTATGTGTGTTCAAATAACAAATGGGGAAAAATAGTAATTCTGGGGAAAGGGAATTATTCTAATTTTTTATCTGTTGATGTGATATATACCAAGACCAAAAGCAACTTAGAGAAAAAAGATTCATTTCGGCTTACAGTTCTAGGTCACAGACAATTATTGAGATAAGTAGGGGCAGAGACACAAGCAGGAACAGAAACAAACCACAGAGGAACTCTATCCACTGACTCACCTCAATGGCTATGCTCAGCTCACGTTTTATACAGCCCAAAACATATAGGATAGTACCACCCACAGTAGGCTAGACTCTTCCACACCAATTAATAATAAAACAGTGCCCCACACAGTTGTGGGCACTGGCCAGTCTGACCTTAGCAATTTTTCAGATAAAAGTTTCCTCTTCCTAAGCGACTGAAGGTTGTATGAAGCTGGCATATAAAACCAACCAGGATAGCTGTTTGCACATGTTTTAACTCCTTGCAGTTTTTGCAACTTTTCTTGCTTCAAAATAAGTTGTTTCATGATGGAAAAACTGGATACAGAAATGAGTGCTGTAAACAGGGCAGCAGTGGCTCATGCCATATTCCCAGAGCCAAACAGTCAACTCGAAAACCACAACTCAGGGGATGAGGATGATTACAGGAAAGGCAGAAAGAAGATACAGATATGGGAGGGCTACAGGTCAATATCATGCCAGCAGCAGATGTATTTTCTCAGTGTCTTTTAAAGGCAAGTAATGGAAAGCACAATCACTTCCAGGGAGTTAAGCAATGACCACAAATGCTTAGGTGGCAAGTTTATGATACATATTATTTATGTTTGACTAAGGCCATTTCCTTCAGGCTTGAACAGTCTCTCAAGGACATGTGCATAAGCAGAGGAACTTGGCAGGATATAATGCATGTCTTTAAAAAAAACAAAAAACAAAGACAGATGTCAATAGATTCATTCATGATTAATCACAAGCAAGAAGTCAGCCAAAGTTTGCCACGCACACTTTGCGTGAAGGCGGTATCTGAGGCGTAAACTTCAAGGAAAGTCGGTCTCCTGCCTCCGCATTGTTGCCTGGCACCCCAAACTCAGAGATGGCCCAGATATGTCCTCATACTA
>NW_022196911.1:27032526-27060632 GCF_008632895.1 Mastomys coucha
TGCCCACCTGGCCAGAATCCCTTGTCCCGTGGAACAGGGACCCCGCGAGAAATCCCGGTCCGTGGCAAAAGTTAACTTTGGAGGTCCTCCCCACATGTCCTCCTTTTTTATCTATACAAGCCAAAGCTGTCTCAGCCATTGGCACAGAAAGATTGTGCCTGTCTTAGGCATCCTTTCAACAAGTGTGCATCTTACCCGTCATCGGTACATGAATTCTAGCATTCATGCCTTGTCTTAGGTTGATCCAAATCTGAGAGAATCTTATTGATCTTTTTTTATCTGTAAGAGACATACACCCTTGTTGGTCACAGAGCAGAAAGTTGTGCCTGTCTTAGGTTGCCACCTGAAAACACAACTCTTACCCGTCATTGGAACAAGAATAGTCTTGTATTCATGGCTTGTCTTAGGTTGAGAAGGTTTTCAAGATGATCTTACCCATCACTGACTACCAACTTCTGCTAGGGAGCTCTTGGAGCTTGAATTTATGTAACTTGCTTTGACATCTGTAAAACCTCTGATGATTTCTCTCAAAAGAACAGGTAATAGTCATGCCATTAAAAGGATCATAAAGCCAAGTCCTGCTATGCCCAATGAGAGAGATGTAAATCAGGATCATGAAGGGAAAATAGCCTGTAACTTCTTCAAAATATCATTTGCAATGCTAGCAGCATCAAAAGACAATATCTTTGTATTTCTTAAACTTGCAACCTTTTTATGCAAGTTTAAATATCTTTATAAATCTAAAGATATATTAGTATTATGCCATATACCTTGAAGGTGCCTTTTCACTCTGGTCCAATTATGCTGACTCTCATTATTCATTTTTGGAGTTATACCAATCCTTAGATAGCGACCATGACCCCAAATGGCTTCTAACTTTTATTCCTTGTACCTCATCACCCATGATCTGCACTATATCATAAAATGCATCAATTCTTTGCTCTATCTGTCTGTCCTAATCTGCTTATATACACAAGACATTGATTACATTTTCTGAAAGAGGATTAGCATAACTAGCTGTTTGTACCTCTTGTTCTAAAGCTAACGCAGAAGGAGTAGCACTGGCTATAAGTGTTATGAGAGTAACAATACTGGCAATGATTGGCCCAACCATATGTTTGCTCCTTGCAAGAGCATGCTCTAATTCTTCCAATATTTGTAAGCCTTTTTCAGAATACCAGGGTTCAGATAAATTTACAGAAAAACTGTTTGATGTACTACCATTACAGATTGACTGTCATACAGTGCAGAAACACAATTGGACAAAAGACAATTAAAATAAGAAACATTGAACTAATTATCAGAGCAAATAACAAGATAACATTCGCAATTAGTAAAAGATTAGGTGGGGTAACCCAGGATGTTACATTTACCTTAACCCCACAAATGCTTATGTGGTGAGTTTATGGTACACAGTATTGATGTTTGACTAAGCCCATCTCCTTCAGGCTTGGACAGTCTCTCAAGGACATGCGCATAAACAGAGGAACTTGGCAGGATATAAAGTATGTCTCAACTAAAAACAAACAGATATCTGCAGACTCATTCATGATTAATCACAAGTAAGATGTCAGCCAAAGTTAACTCCGGATGTGCTCTCCACAGCAGAGGCAGATGCAGAAAGATCTCTGAGTTTGAGGACAGGCTGGTCCACAGAATGAGTTCTAGGACAGCCAGGGCTACACAGAGAAATCCTGTAAAAGAAATATGGTGTAGGGGTAGGAGACCAGGAGCTCAGTGGTGAAACAAGTGCCTAGGACAAGAGTCTGGACTCAATCCTTATGTCCACAGTTCTGAGAAAAGAATAAAACAGTTCTATGCAGTGGTGCAAAAATATCCCCAAAGATACAACTAAGAGGAAAAAAAGACTATAGATAACTGTTGAATGTGTTATCTGCACCACAGAATTTGTATATAAATACTAAATAATTCCTAAAGCCGTAGAGAAATAAATGCCTGACTCTGTGTTTTAGCTTTTACAGAGAACAAGAAATGAGGATGATAGTTACTTAGTAATTTCTCTATTTTTGGTAGAAACCCTGACTAAGGCAACTAGAGATAACCAGATGGCAAGAGGCAAGCATAACAACATAAGCAACAGAAACCAAGGTTACTTCTCATCATCAGAACCCAACTCTCCCACCATAGCAAGTCCTGGACACATCATCAAACTGGAAAAACAAGATTTGGATCTAAAATCACTTCTCATCATGATGTTAGAGGACTTTAAGAAGGACATAAGTAACTCCCTCAAAAAAAAAAAAAATACAGGAGAACACACAGGTAAACAGCTAGAAGCCCTTCAAGAGGAGACACAAAAATCCCTTAAATAACTACAGGAAAACACAATCAAACAGGTGAAGGAAATTAACAAAACCATCCAGGATTTAAAAATGGAACTAGAATCAATAAAGAAATCACAAAGGGGTTGGAGAGATGGCTCAGTCGTTAAAGGCTAGGCTCACAACCAAAAACATAAGAAATCATAAAGGGAGACAACTCTGGAGGTAGAAAACCTAGGAAAGCGAGATCAGGAGTCATAGATGCAAGCGTCACCAACAGAATACAAAAGATAGAAGAAAGAATCTCAGGTGCAGAAGACACCATAGAAAACATTGACACAACAATCAAAGAAAAAGCAAAAAGCTCCTAACCCAAAACATCCAGGAAATCCAGGATGCAATGAGAAGAGCAAACCTAAGGATAATAGGTATAGAAGAGAGTGAAGATTCCCAACTTAATGGGCCAGTAAATATCTTCAACAAATTTGTAGAAGAAAACTTCCCAAGAAAAAGATGCCCATAAACATACAAGAAGCCTACAGATCCCCAAATAGACTGGACCAGAAAAGAAAATCTTCCCATCACATTATAGTCAAAACACCAAATGCACAAAACAAAGAAAGAATATTAAAAGTAGTAAGGGAAAAAGGTCAAGTAACATGTAAAGGCAAACCTATCATAATTACACCAGACTTCTTACCACAGACTAGACAAGATCCTGGGCAGATGTTATATAGACCCTAAGAGAACACAAATGCAAGCCCAGGCTACTATACCAAGCAAAACTCTCAATTACCATAGATGGAGAAACCAAAATATTCCTTGACAAAACCAAATTTACACAATATCTTTCCACAAATCCAGCCCTACAAAGGATAATAGATGGAAAACACTAATATAAGGAGCAAAACTACACCCTAGAAGAAGCAAGAAAGTAATCTTTCAATAAGCCCACACAAACATAATTCCACCTCTAACAGCAAAAATAACAGGAAGTAACAATGACTTTTCCTTAATATCTCTTAATATGAAAATTAATATTACCAACATATCCTAATCAATTGAAATTCAAAAATATGAGGAATTAGAAATTTGTTGGCTGTCATCCAGTGGTCTCTCTAATTTGGTAATTGGAGGAATGGGCCCAATATTGTACAATCCATATATACTTTCTGCTTGTTTGTACATGATGATGTCTTGGTGTGTACCACATAATGGTCTTGATATCATGCTTCTCTTATTTCAGCCTCTCAATTAGTAGGAATGTTTGATATTTTTACACTATGCTATGGTTTTCAGGGCAGCTTACATATTTTGAAATTATATATACATACAAAAGAAATGTAGACAATTAATTTGGGAGGTGGCTTGTAAGAATGTTTTGCTTGATATAATTATTGTATCAATTTTGAAGAAGACTTTATAAGTTTCTCTTTTTCTGTGATGAATGCTTTTCCAAATTATCACAGTCAATGAACCAGATTTTTACCCTCACCTCTGTGAGCCTCTGTGCCACCCTCTAAGCAGAACCATTGTTCATTGAAACAGTTGGTGAATGACTTCATGGATAGACCATCTTAACACACACAACATTTCTTAAATGAATGTAAACTGTTCCCTATGGACTTAGAATGATGACAATCACTCAAGTCAAATAGCTTTGACCATAGCAGTAAATCTGTATCAAAAACTAGTGCCTAAAATTCATTCCTTGGTGCAGCAGAACTGTAAACTCTTAGCTTAGCTACTATGGAGGTAAAATTCTTTGGTGATATGAGGGTCAAGTACAGTCTTACTAAAATGAACTCCAGTGTCTAAAAATTGTTCTTATTTTGGGTTTGTACAACAATAAGAGCCAAGATTTTAAGGTCTACAAGAAACAAAACAAACAAACAGAAAAGACTTTATCTATTTAAGTTCATTTTAAAAAACTAATAGTGATATATTATTTTAAATATTCAGTTAATATGTTTGGAGTTATTTAAAATTTATAGAAAAAAATGTATATATTTTCAGTATTGCTGTAGACAAGCATCTACATAAAACTATTCAATTGATTGTTGTTTTATATCAAACATCTTTTATAATACTCATTTTTATTGTTATAATATTTTATAAATTTTAAATATGATAAAATAAAAAAACCAAAAGGTATGGCAGGTACTGAAGTGAGGTTTGTGGGAGGAGTTGGGGTATAAAACAGAAAGAAGAATGTTATGTAATTCTATTTACTTAAAATGTTTTTAAATGTTAACAAATTCGGATAAATTGGAATTATGTATCTTTTCTCATCATAATGCAACAAAACTTAAATCAACTAAAAAAAATAACATTTTAGTATTCTGTAAGATGAGGCAAGAAGATTGCTTGGAGTTCAAGGTCAGCTTGAGCTAGTGTAAGAGCCTGCCTCAGAAAAAGAAAAATTTGAAGATAAAATTGCCCTTCTGTTAATCCTCACAAACAACAGTCTTGAGGTCAGATTTCCAGAGATAACTATGTCTTTCTCTAAGTGAATTGAATTTGTTCTTTGACAATCTCAGACGTGTATAATGCATTTCAACCATCTCACCCTCCATTTCCATCTTTCTCCCACTCCTGCCAACATGCCTTCCTCCTTACTGATTCTTTCCCAACATCCATGTTTTTTGTTTTTTTCTTGTGAGCCTCTGAAGGAGAGGAGTGAAATGGGGGCTTTTGTGTATATAAAAGCCATGTGGATCCAACTATCCAATATAACTTTTTAAATGACAGTAAATACTTTCAAAAGATTAGCCCCTTCTCGAATTAGAGAAAGGACCAATGGAGCTGAGGGGTTTGCAGCCCCTTAGGAGGAACAACAATATGAACTAACTAGTACCCTCGGAGCTCCCAGGGTCTCAACCACCAACCAAGGACTGCACATGGAGGGGTCTGATTGTTCAGGCAGCATGTGTATGGTAGAGGATTGCAAAATCGATCATCAATAGGAGGAGAAGACCTCGGCCCTGTGAAGGTTCTGAGCCCCAGTGAAGGGGAGTGCCAGGGCCAGAAAGTGAGAGAGGGTGGGGTGGCAGGCATGGGGAAGGGGGAGGCAACAGGGGTTTGTTTTTGTTGTTTTTGTTTGTTTCTTTGTTTTTTGGAGGGGAAACTGGGAATGGAGAAATTCACATGTAAATAAAGTAAATATCTAAAATAAAATAAAAAAAAAAAAGAAAGAAAAAGCTTAGCCCCTTCTCATACCTAAAAGCATCAGTCAATAGCTGAACCTAGAGAAAGTTCTAGAAATGGCAGCCTAGGACAACCACTGGCTTTCATCAAAAAGAACTACTGAGAATCCTCTGAGGTGTAGTAGCAGGTGATAAAAAAAGCTCTGGGATTCAGTGTTCCCCTCCTGCAAAAGAGGTGCCTAGCAGACAAAGCTGTGTGAGCTCAGGTTAACAGCCAGGCTGGTGTGGGCTCAGGCAGTGCCAAGCCCCTTAAGGCTGCTATTCCTGTGGTGTTGTCTCTCTTTCTCCTCCCTGGTGAGCCTGGGGACATTTGAAGAGATTTCATCCTTACTTGACTGTGTCTGGAACTGTGCCTCCTGTACATCTGAACACATCTGAACATCCACGCCTAGCACACACCTGCTGGCAGTCAGTGAGCTGGTCAAAGAAAGCCCAGAGCACCAGGTGGGTGTTCCATGACACCCAGGTTCACTTAGAATTGTCCAACACAGGCCAACATGACTCTGAAGTCACCATGTAGAACTCTGCCAGTGCCAAAAAGACAAAGATATGGGAACATATGTTCAAACAAAGCAAAATGAACAGTGTGTCTTCAGCCCTTGGCCAGAAGGGAGCCACGAGGTCATGTAGTATTGCTCTGTTGTCCAAAGTTTTGTGAGACAGTGAGCTGCAACTAAGCAGAAAGCTCTTACTGTGGCACTTCCCAGGAACTTTGATATACCAACAGAGATCGTGACTATCCAAGGATAATATGATCTGCTTGCAGTACATTCCAAGCTTATTGGACTCTATCACACCCTACCACACACTTTTCAAAGAGGACCTCAAGACCTAGATCCATAGAGACTATTTTAGCAATTTTTCCTGAGAGAACATGAGGAAATTCAAAATAAGAATGTTTCTCTCATCTACTGGCAGGGCACGCTGAGAACAGACCCAGTGGAAATGTCACAGGACAGCTTGCCTTCCTCACCCAAAAGGTTAATCAATCACTGTTAATCAAGACAGGTCAAAATTGATGAGGTCACTGTCAAGTCTCCCCCCACCTCCCTTTGCCTTTTTATCCAAGAAGTATAATGCAAAATGGCCTCCTGATGGGTCTCTGCTGGCAGAGTACTCACCTAGTAGACACAAAGCTCTGGGCTCCATCCTCAGCACCACACAAACTGGGTGTGTGCTGACTTTGAGAGGTGAAGTCAGGAAAGTTAGAAATTCAAAGGCATTCTCGGCCATATAGCAAGTTTGAAGTCAGCTAAAGCTACATATGACTCTTATCAAAAAGAGAAAGAAAGAAGAAAAGGCAAGGTCCTGGACCAAAAAGGGAAAGAAAAAGTTCAATATTAGAAGGAGTGAATCCTTCTGTCAACTGTCCCTTTGGCCTTGTGTAGCCTTGGTGTTGAACTCTGCTTGATTCTGCTACATTCTTCTGTGGACTAACACATGGCTGACATAGGCAAGGGCCTGCCCTATGACCGAACTTCTAACCTCTACAGAAGCATCTACAATTGGAACTGTTCAGCAAGTGAGAGTAAGATGGACTGATGAGCAATGATGCCATTCTCATACTGTGAGAAACAAGCACAGGGGTATCTGGATGGACTCCAAAGGAGGCTAATATGTTCTATGGCTCAGCCAGTAGTATGATCTCTGCCTTTTTGGGTATGGTTGTCCCTATCCTATAAGGTACAGTCTTAATAGGCCTGTAGAGTCAGGCACCCAGGTGTGCCTTTGCCCCAGGGATGGATAGCTGTTGCATCTGGGAAATTCCCATTGGAGTCTGTCTCCCCCAGGAACTTGGAGCTTGAATGGTGCAAAGCAAAGAGAGAGGTTAGCTGATATTCTTGGTCTTAGAGTTCAGCTCCCAGCTCTCCAGCATCTGCCTCACCTGTCTTACTGTCCAGGTACCCAGCTTTCCTTCCGTGGGTCCCAGTGTCTACTGCTGCCAGCAACTGAGCACCTGTCCAGTACACAGGGCCAGACGGTGGCAGCCAGTTTCTCACAGAGTCACAGGATTTAAAATCTGAGAGGGAAGACATGTTTTAGTCAGGTGAAATCTGATTTGCCTATCTTTAGTTTCCCTGTCTGTGTTTTGGGAGAGACTTGGACAAATACAGAAATGTATGCCCATTCCAGTGTCCTGAAGCATTTCTGCTGTGTTTTCTTACAATAGACTAAGGGGTTCCGGTCTTCCATGTAGGTCTTTGGGCCATTTTGAGTTAATGTTTGCATGTCAGGCATCCACTGCAGCCCACTCACTGACAGAGCTGTCTTCCCCATTGGATGTTTCTTGCATGTTGTGAAGTCAGGGGGCTGCTGAGGCTGGGCATGGTGTGAAGTCAGTGGGCTGTCGCGGGTGAGTTTGTTTTCTGCTCTCTCTCGTTCCATTGGGCTCTGCTTCTACTTTCAGACTAACATCATTGATCCCCAATTTAATTATGAGATTTCCATAATATATATTAAAATCGGAAAGTGTAATGCTCCCTGTTTCGGCTAGTGATCATGTGCTGTTTTAACCAGCAAAGGGCTAGATAAGATTATTTTGTGAATTTCACATGAGGAAATGATAAATATCTGAGAAGGTAGATTGGCCTGATTTAAACATTACAAAGCATACATATGTACTGAGATATCACATGATACCCCACTGCATAATTTTTAGTAGTGATTGAGTTTTTTAAAAAAATTCTGGGACTGTGGGGATGGCTTGGCAGGTAAAATATTCATCATATAAGCAAGACCACCTGGTTGGATCCCAGAAATCACATAAAGCCAGACTTAGAAACTGATATCTGATATCCTAGTGCCCTAAGGCAAGATGGAAGAAGGACACATGAGTGGCATGACATACACACTATACACACAGACAAACAGACACATGCACAAAATTAATAACTAAAAAGTAAAAATAAACATATCTGAAAGTGACCTTAAAATTTCCTAGTCCCCTAATTTCACTTGGCAGACAGACAGGTTGGGCAACACTGTCATGCCTGGTAGTTCCTGTGTGCCTGGACATTTCCAAGCCACTTCCACATTCTACAGAGACACATCCTAACTCAGTGGCTCTCATGCTGTGACACTTTAATACAGTTCTTCATATGACAGTGACCCCAACCATAAAATTATTTTTATTGCTGCTTCATAACTGTAATTTTTGACACAGTACATATCAGTGTAAATACCTGATATGCAAGCTTTGTGGGGGTTGTGACCCACAGGTTAAGAACCACTGTCTGATCTGCTCTAATTAGGTTCCCATTTTCTCTACTTTATTCTGTGTTTTTCTACCCTCTTCTGCTGAAACTTACTCTGTCATAATTAATTTCAACTGTCAACTTGATGAGATCTGGAACCAACTAAGCAACATATCTATAAGCAGATCTGTGTCTGCACCTGAAAGGCCCAGGCCACACAATAGGGCTGAGACCATGTAACAGACCACCGCAGTCTTCAGTGCTTTGAGGGCAGGCAGAAACCGCAGCACCTGTCTTTTTGTCCTTGGAGGCTGGGGAATTCTCTGGTCACTGAGCACACATCCACACTCTTTCAAAGGCAATGATGGAGGTGATTCTGCTCAGTCCATGCTTGTGGTACTGCCCAGGGATCTCAGGACAACAGAAGGAAGGAGACCAAGCTAGCTCACAAACTCCAAAGGAGCTGCACTTGACCCTGCCTTATGCCTTTTCTGTGTATTCCCCATGTGGTATTGAAATCACCCATGGTGCTGAGCTTTAGCTTAGACTTATGTTCTTCCCTTTTCCCACATCAAAGCATGGATCAAACTTGCCTGCAAACTACTCTATCCCCGAGAGTCAGAGGCAGAGCTCACCTACAGCAATGGGCGACCTTCTTACTATCCAGGACAGCTGCCTACATCTGGCCACTGATGTGCTCAGAAAGCATGTTCTAAAGACTCTCGCAAAGCTTCCTCCTCCTCCAGCACACATAACTAGACGGAGTCCAGTCCTTCAAGTAAGTACTCTTAGGCTCTCAAACACCAAGGAAATGTATTGTGGCTGATCCTGTGCTACAATGCTCCATACCCAAATATCGCCAAGAGAGACCTGTTCTCCCAGGAGTGCCGACACACCTGTGAGTACAGGTAAGACCACCACTTTTGTGCAAATTCCTGGCCCAAGAAAGACCCACCCAGAGCCATCAGGACAGGATCCTTCCTGTTTCTGTTTGCACCCCGAAGCTGACCCTGGGCCACAGCTCTCCATACCCAAATTCCTCCCAGAGAGAACTGCTCTCCCAGGAGTACTGACACACAGGCTTGGTGGAGGGACAAGCCACAGTCTGAGACAGTAAGACAAGCTAACACAAGAGATAGCCAGATGGTGAGAGGCAAGGGCAAGAAAATAAGCAACAGAAACCAAGGCTACTTGGAATCATCAGAAGCCAGTTCTCCCACCACAGAAAGCCCTGGATACCTCCAACACACCAGAAAAGCAAGACTCTGATTTAAAATCACATCTCATGATGATGATAAAGGACTTTAAGGACTCACTCAAAGAAATACAGGAGAGCACAGATAAACAGCTAGAAGCCCTTAAAGAGGAAACACAAAAAGCTCTTTAAAAATTACAGGAAAAAAACAACCAAACAGGTGGAGGAAATGAACAAAACCATCCAGGATCTAAAAATGTAAATAGAAACAATAAAGAAATCACAAAGGAAGACAATCCTGGAGATAGAAAACCTAGGAAAGAAATCAGGAGTCATAGATGCAAGCATCACCAACAGAATACAAGAGATAGAAGAGATACTCAGGGGCAGAAGATATAGAAAATATTGACACAACAGTCAAAGAGAATGCAAAAAGCAAAAAGCTCCTAACCCAAAACATTCAGGAAATCCAGGACACAATGAGAAGACCAAACCTAAGGATAATAGGTATAGAAGAGAGTGAAGATTCCCAACTTAAAAGGCCAGTAAATATCTTCAACAAATTTATAGAAGAAAACTTCCTAAGAAAGAGATGTCCATAAACATACAAGAAACCTACAGATCTCCAAATAGACTGGACCAGAAAAGAAAATCCTCCCATCACATTATAGTCAAAACACCAAATGCACAAGACAAAGAAAGAATATTAAAAGCAGTAAGGGAAAAAGGTCAAGTAACACGTAAAGGCAGGCCTATCAGAATTAAACCAGATTTCTCACCAGAGACTAGACAAGATCCTGGGCAGATGTTATATAGACCCTAAGAGAACACAAATGCAAGTCCAAGCTACTATACCCAGCAAAACTCTCAATTACCATAGATGGAGAAACCAAAATATTCCATGATAAAACCAAATTTACACAATACCTTTCCACAAATCCAGCACTAAATGAATGATAGATGGAAAACACCAACACAAAGAGGGAAACTAACCCTAGAAAAAGAAAGTAATCTTTCAACAAACTGCTTGGGCGCAAGCTCCACAGCCAGTCCCACAACACCCAGAGGAAGCTCCACACCCAGGCGCTCTAACAAGCCCAGGATCACAGGATCACAGAATCACAGGATCACAGGATCACAGAGGCAGCTTGACTCTGAGGACTTCTGACATAATCAGGATCACAGGAAGGACAGGCTCCAGTCAGATTTAGCAAGGGTAGGTAGCACTAGAGATAACCAGATGATGAGGGGCAAGTATAAGAATATAAGCAACACAAACCAAGGTTACTCGGCATCATCAGAACCCAATTCTCCCACCATAGCAAGTCTTGGACACACCATCACACCGGAAAAACAAGATTCAGATACAAAATCACTTCTCATGATGATGATACAGGACTTTAAGAAAGACATAAATAGCCCGACAGTGGTGGCGCACACCTTTAATCCCAGCACTTGGGAGGCAGAGGCAGGTGGATTTCTGAGTTCGAGGCCAGCCTGGTCTGGTCTACAGTGTGAGTTCCAGACCAGCCAGGGCTACACAGAGAAACCCTGTCTCAAAAAAACACAACAACAAAAAAAACAAAAAAACAAAACAAACAAAAAAAGACATAAATAGCACCCTCAAAGAAATACTGGAGAACACAGGTAAACGGCTAGAAGCCCTTCAAGAGGGAATGCAAAAATCCCTTAAAGAACTACAGGAAAACCCAATCAAACAGGTGAAGGAAATAAGCATCCAGAATCTAAAAATTGAAATAGAAACAATAAAGAAATCAGAAAGAGAGACAACCAGGGAGATAGAAAACCTAGGAAAGAAACCAGGAGTCATAGATGCAAGCATCACCAACAGAATACAAGAGATAGAAGAGAGAATCTCAGGTGCAGAAGACACCATAGAAAACATTGACACAACAGTCAAAGAAAACATAAAATTCAAAAAGCAAAAAGCTCTTAACCCAGAACATCCAGGAAATCCAGGATGCAATGAGAAGACCAAATCTAAGAATAGGTATAGAAGAGAGTGAAGACTCCCAAGGTAATGGTCCAGTAAATATCTTCAACAAAATTATAGAAGAAAACTTCCCTAACCTAAAGAAAGAGATGCCCATGAACAAACAAGAAGCCTACAGAACTCCAAATAGACTAGACCAGAAAAGAAATTCCTCCCGACACATAATAATAAAAACACCAAATGCACTAAACAAAGAAAGAATTTTAAAAGCAGTAAGGGAAAAAGGTCAAGTAACATATATAGGCAGGCCTATCAGAATTACACCAGACTTCTCACCAGAGACTATGAAAGCATCCTGGGCAGATGTCATACAGACCCTACAAGAACACAAATGCCAGCCCAGGCTACTACATCCAACAAAACTCTCAATTACCTTAGGTGGAGAAAACAAGATATTCCATGACAAAACAAAATTTACACAACATCTTTCTATAAATCCAGCCCTCCAAAGGATAATAGATGGAAAACATCAACATAAGGAGCAAAACTACACCCTAGAAGAAGCAAGAAAGTAATCTTTCAACAAATCCATAGAAACCTAATTCCACCTCTTACAACAAAACAGGAAGTAACAATTACTTTTTCTTAATATCTTAATATGAAAATTAATATTACCAACATATCCTAATCGATTGAAATCCAAAAAATATGAGGAATTAGAAATGTATTGACTGTCATCCAATGGTCTCTCTAATTTCGTAATTGGAGAAACAGGTCCAATATTATACAATCCATATACACTTTCACCTTGTTTGTTCGTGACAAGGTCCTGCAGTGTACAACGTAATGGTCTTGAGATCTTGCTTCTCCTATCTCAGCCTCTCTATTAGTAGTATTGTTTATTTCATGTTTTTACACTATACTATAGTTTTCAGAACATCTTACATATTTTAAAAGTATTTATATACCCAAAAGAAATGTAGACAATTAAATTGGGAGGGGGTTTGTAAGAGAAAACAGAGTGAGGCTGAATGCTTTGCTTGATGTTTGTAACTCTTGTATCAAGTTACCACAGTAAGAGCCAAGATTTTAAGCTCTACTAAATATAAAACAAACAAACAAAAACACTTTATATATTTATGTTTATTTAAGAAAAATATTAGTAGTGATGTATTATTTTGAAATTTATAGTTAATATGTTTGGAGTTATTTAAAATTTATATTGAGAAAAACATAAGAATTTACAGTATTGCCGTAGACAAGCATCTACATAAGACTGTTAAATTGATTGTTGTTTTATATCAAACAACTTTCATAATACTCATTTTTATTGTTATATTTTATAAATTTTAAAGAATATGACAAAGATATTGTAGGTATTGAAGGGGGTCTCTGGGAGGAGTTGGGGTACAAAAGGAAAACAAGAATGTGATTTAATTATATTTACTTAAAATATGTTTTTAAATGTTAACAAATTCAGATAAATTGAAATCATGTAACTTTTCTCATTATAATGCAATAAAACTTAAAAAAAAAACAACAACAAACCCAAAAGAAGATAGCTACACAAAAATAAAAATAACATCAAAAATAACAGGAAGCAACAATCACTATCCCTTAATATCTCTTAACATCAATAGACTCGATTCCCCAGTAATTAGACATAGATTAACAGACTGGATATGTAAACAAGACCCAGCATTTTGCTGCATACAGGAAACGTACCTCAATGTCAAAGACAGACACTACCTCAGAGTAAAAGGCTGGCAAACAATTTTCTAAGCAAATGGTCCCAAGAAACAAGCTGGAGTAGCCATTCTAATATCAAACAAAATCAACTTCCAACCAAAAGTTATTAAAAAGGATAAGGAAGGACACTTCATACTCATCATACTTGGTAGAAAAATCTACCAAGAAGAACTCTCAACTTTGAACATCTATGATCCAAATGCAAGGGCACCCACATTCATAAAAGAAACTCTACTAAAGCTCAAAGCACACATTGCACCTCACACAATAAAAGTGGGAAAATTCAACACCTCACTCTCATCAATGGACATATCATGGAAATGCAAACTAAACAGAGACACATTGAAAATAACAAGTTATGTACCAAATGGATTTAATAGATATCTATAGAACATTTTATCCTAAAACAAAAGAATATACCTTCTCAGCACCTCGTGGTACCTTCTCCAAAATTGACCATATAGTCGGTCACAAAACAGGTCTCAACAAATATAAAAAGATTGAAATAATCCCATGGATCCTATCAGATCACCATGGACTAAGGCTGGTCTTTAATAACAACAAAAACAACAGAAAGCCCACATACACATGGAAGCTGAACAGTGCCCTACTCAATGATAACTTGGTTAAGGAAGAAATAAGAAAGAAATTAAAGACTTTTTAGAATTTAAAGAAAATTAGGTACAAGATACCCAAACTTATGGGATACAATGAAAGCAGTACTAAGAGGAAACCTCAGCTCTGAGTGCCTCCAAAAAGAAACAGGAGAGAGCATACACTAGCTGCTTTTAACAGGCATACCTGAAAGCTCTAGAACAAATGAAGCAAATACACACAAGAGCATTAGATGGCAGGTAATAAACAAAATTAGAAATGGAAAGGGAGATATAACAACAGAAACTGAGGAAATTAAAAAAGTCATCAGATCCTACAACAAAAGCCTATACTCAACAAAACTGGAAAATTTGGATGAAATGGATAGTTTTCTAGACAGATACCAGGTACCAAAGTTAAATCAGGTTCAGATAAACCATCTAAACAGTCCAGAACTCCTAAAGAAATAGAAGCAGTCATTAAATGTCTCCCAACCAAAAACTGCCCAGGACCAGATGGGTTTAGTGCAGAATTCTATCAGACCTTCAAAGAAGATTTAATACCAATATTCTTGGAACTATAAAATAGAAACATAAGTAACACTACCCAAATCATTCTATGAAGCCACAGTTACACTGTGTATTCTTCCTTGGAAATGGTTTCTGTCTAATCAGGAGCCTGTCACAATTTCCTTTCACAGAGGACTTCATAAGAGGGTTTTTTTCTACTTCTATCATGTTTAATGTTCCAAATAGATTTTAAAAACTGGTTGAGTGTATATTACTTTTAGCTTCAGAAGACATTATATATATTTAAGAGGCATTTAACTATTATAAATTATTTTGATGACTTAACAAAAAAAGAATCATCTTATGGTCCATCTTCCAGTTTCCTTGTCTTTATAGACTCTTATTCCTGCCCAAATACATATGTTTAGCCATTAAAATTAAGGGTGTTCTTATTAGAGAGAAAATGTTATATCATATTAAGGAAAGTATTCCAGACTTAGAAAGTCAACTTATATGTGTTTTAGGGCTTACTATGTAGTCTATTATATTAATAATTTTAGAAAAACTTCCATGTCCTGTTGAGAAGAATGTGTACTCTCTACCTGTTATCTGTAATAGTCTCTAAAGATGTGGGTTGAGAAGAATGTGTATTCTTTATCTGTTGTCTGTAATATTCTCTAAAGATGTGTTAAATAAAAAAAAAAAAAAGGAAATTGATCGCAATAAAATTCTGATATGGACTGGATGCTCATGTCCCTCCCAACCCTCTATGAGATGGTGTCAGGAGGTAGGTCTTTGGGGTGATTAGATCATGAAGCAGGAGCACTTAGGATCTAATGGGATTGGTGTCTTTAAAAAAAGGGACCTAAAGGATTCTGTAGTTAAAAGCACTCACTGCTCTTGCAGAAGACCTGGGTTCAGCTCCCAGTACCCAACACCCACAATGGACAGCTCACAACAACCTATAACCCCGGCTCAGAAAATTAATGCTCTCTTCTAGCCCACACAAGCACTTTGTGAATGTGGTGCACACACAGACACACACAGAGAGAAACACACACACAGACAGAAAGAGAGAGAGAGAATACACAAATCATTCATTCATTTATTCATTCATTCATTGCTCCTTAAAAGGGACCCCAGGGAGCCTGTTACTGTTCTATTGTTGTGGAAAGACCCCTCTAAAAGTAGACCTTGCTTTCTTGTAAAACGGGGGTTTAAAAAAGGTGGGGTTACACAAAATGCCACTACCACACCTGAGAGCAGAACAGATCAGGAATGCTCTCACAAGCAAGCATCAGGCTCACATAGAGTATCCAGTCCCCTAGGAATGCTATACACTCAGTAGGTTCAAGAATCTGCATTCCTAGCTGGGCGCGGTGGCGCACGCCTTTTAATCCCAGCACTTGGGAGGCAGAGGCAAGCGGATTTCTGAGTTTGAGGCCAGCCTGGTCTACAGAGTGAGTTCCGGGACAGCCGGGGCTACACAGAGAAACCCTGTCTCGAAAAATAAATTTAAAAAAAAAAAAAAAAGAATCTGCATTCCTAACAAGTTACTGGGACAGAGCCCTGCTGGCTGCCGCTAGCCCAGGATCTCCATTTTGAGAAGCCTTGGATTAGGGGGAAAAGGGAAGAGTGGGAGGTACCAGTGAAATGTTATTACAGAACTTAAGGATTGAGGGAGTTAAATGGTGCTCGGTAGACTTGGGGTAAAGGGGTGTGCAGAATAGAATCCAGGAGACTCATGTTATCCCTGAGAAATACATTCCACAACTCCTAGGTGATGCCTGATTTCACAGCTAAATACAGCTGGACTGTTTTTCTCCCAAAGTTACTTATACATCTAAACTACTGTTTAATTTTTAAATTGGGTTCAGTGAGAGATTAACAATAACAAATAATACAATAGAACTATCATAACAATATACCATAAGTTTTTTAAAACTTATGAATGAGCTCTCACTTAGTAGTTTCAGACTTTGGTTGGCCACAGGAGAACGAATCCCCATAAAAAGAGCTTTGTTTTGAAGGTAGGATGGACAGAATCCAGTGGTGGGCTGGACACTAGACTGGGAAAGAAAAGAAGTGAGCAGAACATTCCAGGTTATCTGGGTTGAACCACTTGGCAGCAATGATGGCGCCCACCAAAATATATAACGCCTCAGGAAGAATCAATGTGCAGAGATTCGGCCTGAATGACTTCCAGATCTCTCTGACACCCTAGTGTACATAGCAGAGAGCAGGTGGAAGCTACTTGAAGATACGTCCCATCTGACCTCAGATTCCTGCATATACTAACGAACATATACGAAATAATTAGAAGTTGCTGTTACAGGCTGGTGAACAAAGGAAGGCTCAGAGCCCCATGTAACTAAAGGCCAGGATGCAGTAATGCTGCTGTGGAGGGAGGCTGGGAACAGCTGGTGGGCTGGGGCTGGAGAAGCACCCACAGCCTCACCTCCACTGGAGTGTCGAGTGCAGAGGGCAAGGCTGGGCATCACAGACAGCAGCCATCCAGTTCCCAGCAGGGTTTCGCTGCAAAAGTCTAAGGTTTAAGGTGGAAAGGCTTGCACATGGGTTACATCAGTATGAAGACCAGAGGAATCTAACTTATAAAATAAATTATGGGAAAATCCGAGCTATGCAACTTGGGGAAATAAGGAAGGCATACTGTGAACCAGGAGGAAAGGGGTCAGGGTCAAAGCAGGGAAATGGTTTTACCAAAACCGTTGACCCACTGCAAGGAGACAGGACAATTCTAGGTCACAACCTCCAAGCACAGCACAGCCTTGGTCCTTGCCACGTTCGAGAGTGGCAGAGGACCCTCAGCTCCCCATGGATCCAGTTGTAAATTAGAAGGCTGTAATTCCAGCTGGGGGTTCTGGTGACATCATAAACCACAGACCCACAGCTCAACTCACCAGAAGCCCCAAGATGGAATTACAGCCTTTCCCCTAATCCATGCAGCTCTGGCCACTACCATTTTTTTCCCTCGGGATATAATAAAAATAAAGAATATTTTAACTATTTGTAAGGGTCCTTTCTTGTCCAGTTCTCATGGCCTTTCTCTCCAGGCCCACTCCCTGGATGCCCTCATCTTGGTAGCATGTCTGCAACGTCCCCTGGTCACAAAGGTAGTCCTACCTGGGGGCTGCTCCTCTGCCCTTCCTCCTGCTCGTCCATCTCCTCTCAGGAACTAGCAGCCCCCCGGCCTCTACCTGAAAGTTTTGCTTTTCAAGAGATGTCTCATCTGAGTCAAGGCCATGCCCTGGAATAAAGCCCATGGAGTCATGAAAATGAAGAAATGTTTTCAGTGGCTCTGTGAGGTCCAGAGCTTAGTGGGCCTCTTTCTGAAAGCAAACTGCTACTACAGCACACTTATCTACTGTGGAGCCCTTGTCTTTATAAACAGCTTTGCCAAACGCCAGCATACCTGGATATCATTTTACTTCATCTCCTGCTTCTTCATCCCCCATCTACAGCTGGTGTTTCAGTTCCTGTGGGGAACCCCAACAGGAGGAAAACACAGGGCAAGGAGTGAAAGACAGCTGTCACTTGACGGGAACCTCCTGTTTCACTTACCCTGTTCCTCATCCCTTTCACAAAGACATAAAATTCATGGGGGACAGAGACAAAGGCTCAAGGGGTGGGAGATATTTTGTTCAAAGTCTTTGTAGTGGTTTGAGTGAGAATGGCCCCTAGAGGCTCATATGTTTGAATACTTGGTCCTCAGTTGGTAGAACTGTTCGGGAAGGATTAGGAGGTATGGCCCTGTTGGAGGGGGTATGTCAGTGGGGTGTGTCACTGGGGGCAGGTTTTGAGGTTTCAAAAGGTTTGGACCATTCCCAATCTCTCTGTCTCTGTGTGTGTCTCTCTCTGCCCCTTCTTTCTCCCTCCCCCTCTTCCTCTCCTCTCCCCTCCTCTTCTCTCTCTCCCTCCCTCCTACCTCCCTTGTCCTCTCCCTTTCTCTTCTCCTCTCCTCTTTCCTCTCCTCCCTCTCCTTCCATTCTCCCTCCCGTCCTTGCTTTCTCCCTTTCTCCTCTCCTCCCCCTCCTCTCCTCCTTCTTTCCCTCCCACTATCCTCCCAACTTTTAAATCAAGATGTGAGCTCTCAGCTGTTCCTGCTGTCACGCCTTGGCCCTGGCCCCATGAACTCTAACCCTCCAAAACCATCAGCTCCAGATTAGAGTATTTCTTTTATAGGTTACCTTGCTCATGGTGTTTTGTCACAGCAGCCATCAGCTCCAGATTAGAGTATTTCTTTTATAGGTTACCTTGCTCATGGTGTTTTGTCACAGCAGCAGGAAAGTAACCTGGTCAATCCTAGAGGCACCATGTCCCTCAATCTTGGTTTCATTTCCTTCTGTTCTGGTTATCTGAAGCAATCCATAGTCCGAAATCCTAAGTGGAAAATACCAAAAACAAAGAATTCATGAGTCTTTAATTGTTGCTTTCCAAGTAATGCAATGGCATCTCGAGCTGACCTGCTCCGTCCCACGGGGTTGCCAATCATCTTTAAGTCCAGCATCCCACATCGTCTATGCTACCCACCCAGGAGTCACTTGGCAGCTGTCCTGGGTAGCAGATCCACAGCCATGATAATGCAGTGATCCTGATGTAGTGGAATAACTCTGTGTCACAAAGCCTGCATCATTTGCTCATCACAAAGGCACCGAGTCATCAAATATCAGCACAGGAATGGTGACAAAAGTAGGGTAAAATACTTTGAGAGAGACTACATGCATATACAATTTCTATTACAATATGTTGTGATCGGTCTAACTTATTATCTATTCCTAATATGTTACTAATTTATAAATTAAAATTTATCTTAAATGTGTATAGATAAAACAGTATATACACAGTATAATGGGTATAAGATATAAGCTAGGAAGTTTTGAAACATAAATCCTTTGGATAGGAGAAGATAAGAACAAAGCCCTTAGATTCAGCCAAGATCTAACTCCAGCAATGCTCCCTCAGTGTAACATCCCTGGGCTAAAAGATTTTGAGAATATTGCTGACTAACCTTTAAGCGGCATAGGTTGTTATTTTTGTTTATTTGCTTGTTTCTCTTTTTTCAGAAAAGTTAAAAATTCCATATTATTTTATAGTCCAAGAAGAATCAAGAGACAGCCCAATTTTCTGTATCATTTAATATATATTGTATATATTTTTGTATTTAAATATTATATAAATTATATATATAATTATTTATATTTATAATATATACAATTATATTACATATTATTATATATAACATACAATATATAATTATATATAATATATCATACTAAATATAATTATATAGGATATTATTTATATATTATAATATATTATGTACATTATATTATAACATATATAAATGATAAAGTAAATTTTCATAAAGTATTATGATTTCCCCTGATACAAATTAATACCAAAGTGTTACATACACAGAGACAAACTCTGCAGAAGGGAAGCAGACCTGTGGCTCCTTTCCTGGAGTGTCATCCCCTAATCTCAGCATCCGAGATGGCAGCTTACCTGTCTACATGCACCATATCTGCTCACACCATGTGTAGCCTACAGCCTGAACCACAGCATCATAAAGATGTCCACCCACAGCAATAGTGAGGTGGAGGAGGGATTCTGGGTCACAGTAAACTATGGTGGTTCTCCAGTTTCCTAGAGGTCTTCGGTGCAAGCATCTTCCAAAGGAACACATTTGATGTTCAAACACCACCAACAAAATGCAGGGGACTACAGCCATCTTAGAGGGAGTAGACGCAGTTATAGCTGCTGTGGATACACACCTCCTTGTGTAGTGCCGCATTTATGATGCCCAGAAGGCTAAGGAAGATGCATGAGGCAGAGGCCTGATTTTCTTCCTCTGGTATCCAGGACAAAAACAGCATCATCCTGAGAAGTGGAGAACACTGTCGAGCATGTACTGTGTACTTACGGGAGAAGAGGGCCTCACCAGTGGCGCATCTTGTTTCTCCCACTCAAAAGTGAGCTGGCAGAATGGCCTGGTAAGAGAAAACAATTTATTTAGCCCCCCAAATAAACATTTAATTTCCAGATTAATCCCCTGTCATTGCACTGAAGGATGGAAAATCTGCATCATCTCCCTAAACGCATAGGAACAAACTTGAGAACATCTTGTGGGTTTTCTTTTTTTATAGTTTGTGTTTGTGTGTACACATGAATGCATGCATGCGTGTGCAGAGTCCAGAGAGCTCATGTCCTGTTCTAGCGCCCTTTGCCTTGTTCCCTTGAGACAGGTCCTGTCCAGCTTGTCATGGATTAGTTGGGTGGGCAGCCAGCAACCCCCAGTGATCTGCCTGACTCCAGTCCTCACCCTTGCACTGACACACTCTTACCCTCTGAGTCATCTCCCCAGCCCCTCGTGGCCTAAAGACACTAAGCTAATGGCCAGGACCATTCCACTTGTGCCCGGCCTGGGTCCTTCAACTGCACAAAAACTACCTGCACTTCATGTCCTGGGCCTAAGACTGCTGCTGCTCAAGCCTTGTTTGACCGCACGGACTCAGGCCCAATGTGGCTGCAGTATCTTCAACAAGCTTTATCCTGCATGTCTTAGCTTCCTTCTCTGTAAAATAAAAGCCTCCTTGGAGGCTTGTGAAATGTAAATGAAGGTGTATGCCCCCTCTGTCATGATGCTTGGGCTGGTTAGAATTACTACCAACTATTTAAAAAAAAAATCTGACCAAAACTAGATTAGTCAGTTTCTAATCGCTGTGTCCATGCCTGATAGGACTGAATTAGAATTTACATTTTAACATGATCTGTAATTTGCATATGCATTAAAGTTTAAAAACTATTCTGGTGTATATATAAGTACGAGAATAATTCAGGACATTTTTGTTTTAATAATTATTTGTCTTACATTCTCTCTATAGTAAATGATTCTATACTCATCTGTGACAGTGTATTTATGAGTAATATATCTATAAGCAATTTTTTACTAAAAATCAACTTAAAAGAAAAATAGTAAGCAATAGGACCAGTCAGATATCAATGTTGAGCAAACTGTGAGCAATGTTACATGAATGTTTCAAATTTGGGAGTGCTGCCCAGTGAGGGGATTCCTACCTTCCTCTTTTCCTCCACACAGACCATCCCTCCCCCGATTCTCTTCCTTCACTCACATGTGACCTTTCCTACAGTCAGTAGATAGAGGAAACAGGACAATGACACACTGGATTCTTGGTGAAGAAAGGGACACGGTTTCGCAGTTCAAACCAACCAGCTGGGAAAGCCGGAGCAGCCACTCTGCTCATAGGCATCAGTGAAGCAGACCACAGTGTAGAAGGGCGGGCTCCCTACTTGATAATGGAACTGAGACTTTCTGGTTACCTAGCAACATTGTAACCATTATAAAGTGTAGCACTATGAATTACTAAGGAGTGGTACAAGCCTGGAAAAGTCTACACTGGGGTCCTATACAGTACAGGATACTTGAGACTAGCAACATTGTAACCATCATAGAACGTAGCACAATCTATTATTAATGGGTGGCACAGGCATGGAAAAGTCTATGCTGGGTCCCATGCAGTACAGGATACTTGATAAAGTCAATAAACCAGTGTTGCTATCTTAGGTATTTGCTGTACTATATTTTCAATCATTAAATGATTCCCTCTGAAGAAAGCTGACTATCACAATGCCTTATTACCCTGGCAGCAGCCTCATCCTGGTGTCTACAGAGGGTATTGATTACACCAAGAAGCCCTATCCAGTGACTAGTCTGTACCAACTACTATGATATCTGCATAAGGGCACATCAGCACATGGCACATGGCACATCCAGTTATGGGATGTATGATTATACTTGCAAATATCATCCTGTTTTACTTTTGTTAAGGGTTTGTTTAATTTCCGGTTTCAGAGAGTTTAGTCTACAGATGCTTTGCCATGCACATGGGTATAACATGGTGATGGGAACGTGAGGCAGAGGAGAGCTATTCACACATGATACACAGCAGGCAAGCACGGCACTGACATACATGGAGGCAAACACATATCATGTAAATAATAGAATAAAAATTGTTAATACAAAAACCTTCAGACTAAATGTTTCCAGTGAGCGCTGTCTGAACAGGTGTTTTAAGGTTCTCTGGGTCGTGTTCAGAGAATTGAAGAAGCTCGTGCAGATTACTAAATCCCAAGGATGTTTTATTCAGAAGCAAAGGCAGGGCAGAGATAGGATAGGCTGCAAGCATGTACACTCAGGGGCCCTTGTTACTGTTTGGGTCCTTTTATTATGATAGCCTAGACGAGGATAAAGAATATCAGGTGGACAGTTAGTTCTCTGTTTTGATTGACAAGCCTGAACTACATAAGCATTTACTTGCTGCACCTGTCCTTTCCCATGATGCATCAGTGTCCATAATTAACTATAATTAATTAGATATATGATTAAAATCCATAATAAATAGAATTACTCCTAATATCTAATTGTGCATAGGCCAAAGATGGTAAATAGGGATTTTCTTCCTGAAGCATTTATTCAAAAGACAGAGTTTGCCTTATAGCACACTCATCCATTTGCCTTATAGCACATGCATCCAAAACTAGCTCATACCTGACCAACCCCTTGCCTCCTGTACCAGGAGATATCCTAGGATATGTTTGAACAGACTGATCACAGAAGGTAGATCCTAGATGATGCTAGGGACGGAGGCACTTAGTCCGTGTTTGAAGTGGTATATGCACGCAGCTTGAATATAAGTGAGGGTCCTGAGTTGGTAGGTGCCTTGCTAGGAGAGGGGGGTGGACACAGCCCAAGTCCCAGTTGATAAGCCAGTACTATGCTTGCCTGTAGCACAAGAGCATGCTTTCTCCTCCTGGAGCTAGGAAGTCATAGGAGATGAGATGCTGATGATTCCAGAAGAGCTGCAATAGAAAGAGGTGTAGAATAGCAACCTGCAGTTCTCCCATGACCACACTCCCTCAAAGAAGCATCACAACCTGATGGGAAGACTCGTTCTGAACCCAGGGTCTAATCTGGGTCTTCACTCTACTCTGGCCACTTGCTGCTGGCTCTCTTTGGAGATGTCACTTGCTCTCCTAAGGTTACAATTACAAAATGCCATCTCTGACATCCTGTGTGCCAAGCACTATTTTACCACTTTCTGTGTCTTAGTTCACTTCATCCTCACGACCCACTCCACTCATGAGACACTGGGCTTAGAGTGACGAATAACTCACCTGGTTCTAAAGCAGCAAATGGCGGACTGGGATCTGAACCCAGACAGAGATATACCAACATCTACCTGGCCACCCCCAACCACCACATCATATCCCCCTAGCTTGGCGGAGGTGGACACGGCAGACCACACCCAGGCAGGAAGCCAAGGCTAAACGGTAGGGAGATGGCAGTGCTCAAGCCACATCATTCTTCTGCCTTTACTTCACTGCCACATACGTCCCCAGAGCTGTGGAGACAAGCTTGACATTTCCACTACAAAATGAACATTGACTAGTGGGGCCCTGAGCAGGGAAGGCAGAGCATCCGCCCCACCTTCATGCACGAGTCCAATCCTGCTGACTTCTCAGGCCAGCAGTTCTCAGCCTTCATAATGCTGCAACCCTTTAATACAACTCCTCACGTTGTGGTGACCCCCAACCATAAAATTATTTTTATTGCTACTTCATAACTGTAATTTTTCTACTGTTATGAGTCATAATCCAAGATATTTGATATGCAAGATATCGGATATGCAACCCGAAGGGGTTCAAGATCGATTGCTTTAGACACACCCACACTCTCCAGGAAAGCTAAGACCAAACTCCTCCAGAGAGACATCTCGGGTCTCCCACCCTTCTCAAGCACCTCATCAGTCTCAGCCATGACATCTGACTCCAAGCCAACCACAGTCTGTCAACCCATGCTCTAGACCAGCAAGTGAGTCCCACACTGACAGGGAAGCCCCAGCCAGACTCTATACTCAGGCCCACCTCAACAACAAGGTGAAAGGCAGGGTCCACCCAAGGAGGCCCAGGTCAGAACTGTGTGAGTGTGGTGGTCACAAGATGAGCAGCAACTTCCTATTCCTTCTCTTCTTTTAATGCCCATGAAAAGATAGAAATAAAAGATAACTAGATTTGCAAGCGACGGTGGGAAAGTTACAGTGGGAAAGCCGCAGCCTCGGAGTTCACATTCCCAGGGACGGTGAGAAAGCTGCAGCCTCAGAGGTCATAGGAGCCTCCAGGCACTCACCCACTCCTATTCTCCCGATATTGGTTTCTCAAGTTCATATGTTTTTAACTTTTTAAAAATTAAAATTTAGTATACAAAATAATCTTTCCCTATAACATTTTCAGATAGATAGCCTAACTATGGGGTATACATTGCTAAGTATAGATACTAAACACAGAGCCGTGTGCTAAAGCTCTGATCCCTAGACATTGGTATCCAGAGGTGAAGCCATCACGGGCCCTCAGAACTAAGGTTTCTGTCCTGATAAAGAGACTTAGGGTGTTAGTGGTTCCTTGTGTGTGAGAAGCTGTCTGTGTTCGTTTCTTCTGCGACAGTAACTGATGAGAGTCATTTAAGAAAGGCAGGGTTGGTTTTGGCTCAAAACTGGAAGCTGCAGTCCTTCGTGGGTGGTAACAGGAGTTTGGGACCACTGTTCACATTTCATCCATGGTTGTTCGGGTGACCTCGCTCAAATTGTATGAAAATGTGTCCCTATATTTTCAACTGTTAATTCTGTACTGGCTGGCAGGATTTTGGTATTGTCATTTCTACGGCCTATCACTGGCTTTCTATTTGTAACTGCTTGTCCTCCCTCACCTGCCCTCCTGTCTACAGAGCCTGGAGTTCCTTTGCCAGAGGTGCCCCAAAGCCAGCCCATGCCTCAACGATGTGAATCTGAAACCTGCCCTGGATGGACACAGGGAGGGTTAGGCCTCCTGCTGAGCAGCACACAGTCCTGCTGAGGAGCACTGGAACCAAACTGATTTCTTTTGAGAAGAGAGGTCCTTCCCTGGAGTCTTCTCCCATCACTTTCTTGTTTGCAGGTTAGTAACCTCCTGAGCACCCTGACTGAATTTGCCCAAGTGGAGCTGTTTGTATTACAAATGCTAATCATGCCCCCCCTCCCCCGCAAAACTGTTTGCCCAAGAAGGTCTGCACAAAGCTTCTGGGAACATGCCCCCAGTTGGTTCTGATTGGGAAATAAAGATGCCAACAGCCAATCGCTGGGGAGGACAGACAGAGGCGGGATTTTAGGATTTCCTGGACTTGGATTCACTGGGCGTGGGATGTAGAGGGGATGAAGAGAGAGGTCCGCCATACTTGGAGAATGTGGGGGAGAAATGCCATACCTGAGAACAATTCAGGACAGAGTGGCATAGCCACCATATGAAGAAGGCAGGAGGGCATGGCTCAGAGGGCCCAACCGGGTCCAGGGCAGTCAATATAGAACACAGAATTAGTAACTGAAAACTCGGGATTATCGGCGAGAGGTACATGTTAACAGCACGGAGGTTAGACAGTTGCCGGCTATTGTGCTGTTTGAGGCATATTCAAATATAAAGGCTGTGTGTGTCTTTCTTTCAGGAACATAAACCATTGAGACAGGTAGTAAATCACGCCACCGGGATTTATTAACAATTAGCTCAACACCCAAATCCTGAGCTCAAGAACTCAGTGCAAACCCAGGTGTGGTAGCTGTCACACTGCACACCGAGTTCCGAGGCCTGTTCCTTCCACCTCCAGCATTTCCCTACAATTGGTGCCTTTTTTATCTTTTATATCATCTTCCTGCTATCCATCAAAGGCAACAATGGCACAATTCCCCTAATCATGAGCCTGAGTTTCAACCACCAGCTCCTCCTTCTAGCACACAGAGCACCAGATTCCATTTCCCCCAGTGGGTGGGTGGGGTCTAACTCTAGCCTAAAGTGGCACCTGTCATTCAATTGCACTTCTCCACCTGGGATGCTGACTAATGCCCTGGAAATGGTGGCTCACTTTATAATTCCATTGCCAACCTGAGCTAGACATAGGGTGTAGGCAGAAAATAGAACTTTTGGTTAAAAGCTACTGGGATTTGGTGGTTGTTTTTGCAGCAAAACCTAGCCTAACCTGACTGATACACACACTCTAGTTTTGTCCAGCTTTCTCTGTAGGTGCAGGTTGGAAGCCTGTAATCATTTGTTATTCTTCTCCAAACCTACAAGCACCTATCAGCATCCTTGAACCACTGTGGCCCCTTGCAGTAGCGCAGAACATAATAAAAGACAGAAAAAAGCTTACTCTCCCCTGCACAATGGTTCTTCCAACCCTTTCCAATAGCCCACACTTTCCAGCCAGGTCTCGTTCCCAGTCACCTTCTTGCATGACATTTTATTTTCAAATTCCTATACAACATACTGTTTGCTCCAGGGGTCAAATGCCTTCCCAGCTAGCAAGCTCTGCTGGCGTGGACAGAGTTCTATCACAATTGGTGGCAATTTCTAACAGATGATAATGTCATCTCTCACTAGACCATCAATCCCAGAGCAGCTAACAATGAATACATGACTGCTGAAGGGCCCGTGCATACTGAAGAATGTGGTACCTGAGGGCTAAGAAACCTGGCTCTGCTGTCTGTCATGTTAGTTCATTGGCTTTCTCTGAAGAAAAATGAAATAAATCCAACTCAAATAACTTATGTAAGAAATAGAAAAATAAAAAAAAAAACCCTCAAAAATGTCTCAAAATAATTCTCAAAAAAAAAAAAAAAAAAAAAAGGTGAAGGGGCTGAACAGATGGCTTAGCAATTAAGAGCACATACTGCTCTTCCAGAGGACATGAGTTCAATTCCCAGCACCCACTTTAAGTGGATCAGAACCGCCTATAACTCCATCTCCTGGGGGATCCAATGCCCCTTTTCTGATCTCCAAAGGCACTGAACGAACCCACACTCAGACACACAGGCATATACATATTTACAAATAACATGGAAAATCTCCATAACAGCACGCCACTCTGTGCTGGCTTTGTTCTGAAGTCCAGCAGAAATGACCAGAGTCTAGGTTTACACTCTGCTTGTAGCCCAGCAATGGGAGAAGGGAAGAGACTGCAGACATTCTCTCCAACTTGTCCATTAAAGTCATAGAATAGCTGAGTGCTGTGGTAAAACCTGTAATCCAAGCTGTCTGAGGCTGAGGCAATAGGATCATGAGTTCAAGGCCAGCCTGGTCATATAGAAAAACCTTCAAAGAAGAAAAAAGGGAAGGGAAAGGAAAGAGAAGGCAAGGGAAGGGAAGGGAAGGGGAGGGGAGGAGAGGGTAAGGGAAGGGAAAGGAAAGAGAAGGCAAGGGAAGGGAAGGAAAGAGAAGGCAAGGGAAGGGAAGGGAAGGGGAGGGGAGGGGAGGAGAGGGTAAGGGAAGGGAAGGGAAAGCAAGGGAAGGGAAGGGAAGGGAA
>NW_022196911.1:27060879-27062007 GCF_008632895.1 Mastomys coucha
GGGGAGGGAGAGGAGGAGAGGGGAAGGGAGGGAAGGGGAGGGGAGGGAAGGAAAGGGGAGGGGAGGGAAGGGAAGGCAAAGCAAAAAGGCAGAGAATGGAATTACTGAGCAAGAGGGGCACCATTAGGAGCACACTCCTACGTGTACAGGGAGGAAGTCACTGCCTCTTTCAAAGACTGTTAACATGTCTCCATGGTCACTCTTTCCATTTCAGCTAACACTCTTCAGAGAAACCTAAAAGGAACCAGATGAGATCACAATCATTGTGACTCTTTCTTTTAGGAGACCTGGGCACTTACGGAAATCGTGGTCCCGCTGACAGCACCCACTCTATGCAAAAGTCTCTGTGTCTACTGCCTGTCCTTTCTGAACACGTGCTTAATGACATTCAGCTCTGAGCATGCTCAGAAATGTGGACTCAGAGATGTGTCTGTCCCAAGTGCATTCCTACGCGATAGGTTCCCTTGTCCAGGGAGTGCACTGTTGTGCAAGCCCGGGGATCTCCTTACTTATTGCTAGTCAGCTGACATTAGACATGATCTGTGTTAGCTGAGTGGACTCCTGCAATCATGTAGTCCCTACAGGTGGAAGAGTCTGACAGCAAAGGAGACCAGAGTAACACAGTGTTCGAG
Organism: Mastomys coucha; assembly: GCF_008632895.1. Lineage (NCBI taxonomy): Eukaryota > Metazoa > Chordata > Mammalia > Rodentia > Muridae > Mastomys > Mastomys coucha. The sequence continues at coordinate 27,061,512 of NW_022196911.1, forward strand.
AGAACTGACCCCCCCCCCCCCAATACTGGCCTCAAAGATTCAGGAAAATGCCTAGAAGCCAATACTGCTGTATCTATACCCTGGAAACCTTCAGGAAGCAGGCTGTCCCTTGGAGCCTTAAAGAGGTGAGTAACCTTGCCAACGCCTCGACTTCAACCCCACTAGACTCACAGAATGTCTAAGCATATTTGGTTCTCTGTAAAGCCACTGCTTAAGGTAATTTGAGATGGAAGCTTATACAGCTGCCTGGTCAGAGATGCACCTGCATTAAAAATAAATAAATTCATAAGAAGTGATAAGAAGACCTTTGAAGACCAAGGTGTTCATTTTGTCAATGTGGTGGAGATGTGAGTTCTAGGAGGTGAGTGTGGTCTCAGTCAAGACATTTGAACTGAGAACCACACTGCTTTGCTCAAAAAAATGCAGTGTTTGCTGGGCACACACCTTTAATCCCAGCACTTGGAAAGCAGAGGCAGGCGGATTTCTGAGTTCAAGG